>NC_143154.1:16096126-16369291 GCF_041381405.1 Jatropha curcas | reverse complement strand
AAAAAAAAAAAAAAAAAAAAAGAAAACTTAGAATAATGGGAAACACTATATATTGAGGATATTAATATTAATTAAATGAAACATTAATTGATCTTTGCAAATCAATGTGAAAGCTTAAAGGAAATCAAAAATGAGTTAAAAGATGAATGACTTCTCGGTAAAGCACGATTTTACCCGAAAAGCCTGAAAAACGGTAATTTCCGTACGATTTTTACCAAGTGGAGTTTAGAATATTAAATACACTTGGTTTATACCTAATAGGACTAAAGTAAAATGATTAAAAAGATTAGAGTGCCAAAGGATGAAGGGAAAACAAAAGGGAGGATTATAGTGCAATTTGCATTTAAAGGACATGGAAGTAATTTTTAATAAAGTTTATTATATAATTTTATTGAAGAAGAGGAAAGAACCACGACACTTCACTCATTGTTGCAGGCCAAACCGTTCAAGAAGAGAGGAGGAGGATTTTGAGTCAAAACCAAGCAAAAAGAAGGTGAAAATCAAAGAATTTTCAAGTATTTCTTAAGAAAAGGTTAGTTATTTTCACTTCCTCCTTCATTTCTATGGATTACTTTTTGAATTCCATGAACTTTGAAGTGAGGTGCTTGTTTGTGTAATCTGATTTGGTGAAGATGAAGTTATGAGAAGTGATTTTAAGGTGATTTAAGATGATTGAAAGTAGTTATGCATGAATTCAAAGTCTAAGTTGCATAAGTCACCAAGATGGATGATTTTGAGTTTGTTCTTGATATGCCATGAACTAGGGATTCTGATATTCTTATATTATGATGTTATGTAAGTAATAGAAGAGTTGGATTGCATGAATTTGTGCTGGAAGTGAGGTGAGAATGCTTAAACATATATAAATTATTGTTGGACATGTTACAGTTGGGCTGCCTGAAATTCAGCTTCTGTAATTGACCTATTTGACTAAGCAAATGAACTCCAAAATTTATGAAATTTGATATGGTGATAGACTGAGATGTTGGGTAGGTTGTGTTAAAATTTAAAGGCCATTGGATAAAAGGAAATGGAGTTATAAGTAAATTAATACAGGCTGCTCAGCATGAGAAAAATTGAACTTCAGATTCTATAATTATGTCATTTAAAAATAAAAATGAGCTTTAAAAATTATGAAATTTTCCAGAACAGTACCCTAAGATGTTGGGAACATGCTATCAAAATTTCAGGGCAATTGAATATGGGGAATTCAAGATATAGTCAACGCAATACCAGCTACTCAAATGCTGAAATTCTGCATGTCATAAACCTTGAACGAATTTAGCATGCTATTCACTTCTATTGTTTTCATTGTTAGTATTCTGTGTCTAGGATGTGGTTAAGTGTTAGATATGAAGTGTTTCATGCTTAAACTCAGATCATATAACACTTGGACAAGTATAGTGAAAATGAAAGAAAAAGCATGAGACTACATTCTAATGCTTAATTTACATTCTTATAGAAGTGCATGTGTGTACATTGTGTAGTATGATCTTAATGTGAGTATTAATATCATGCTACAGCTGCTGAGAGAAAGGGAGTTGAGGAGAGGGTGATTACTAGAGGAAAAGGGCTAGGGGAGCCATCTAGTTCCGGTTAGTGTATATTATTCCTTTCCTACTTTTATTTAAACAAAATGAAATTGATTTTGCAAAATATTTTCAATGGATTTGCTTTATGAATTATAATTATATTCATAAGTTTTTAAAGAGGAAAAAGATTATTTTGAAAGCATACGACCGAATGATATTTGTAAATGAATTTTATGATTCTTATACTGTGAAAGAGGAGGACGTTGGCCAATTGATATCTGTAGTATGAGGGGTGGCCGTGATTGAATATTTTTAGCAGTGGTTGTGAAATGAAATGTTGTCCATTGTGATTTTAATATTAGTACAAAAATGGAATGGTTTGAAAGTCTTACAGCTGATATAGATATGGTTATTACCCCGAATATCATTTCATTTGTTGAAGTTGATATTACGATCGATTGAACATGGATATCATCACTAGATGATATATAATTGATATGAAATTCTCCCTCCATGTTGAGGTTGTAGATTGCTCCCTCTTCTGTTGAAATCATATCACAGATTGAGGTTGTAGATAGCAGGTCTAGATGTGCACATTAGACACTGATGGCCCTCAGAATTGACTCTATAAAAGCTGTAAAGACCATATTATGAATTGATGATTTAAATGGTATTGATTTATTTTGTTTCTTATTTTCTTTACCATGGTGGATTTATGAATTGTCATTCCTTATTATTTTTATTAGTACACCACTAAGCCATATGCTTAGCGATAGTTGCTTTTGTACTATCGCAGGTAAAGAAAAGGAAAAAGAACCAAGAGAGGATCATTTTTATTTGATGTAGATAGTATGCTACTGATGTAGCTATTGTATATTTGACTTCTTTTGGAATATGTATGATGTATTAAACATTAACAGATCATCTATGTATATTTGAGCAGATTCATGTAAATTATGATTGTATGAATTTGAAAATTTATAGTCTATTAAAGTAATTAATTTCTATTATGTATCTAAGATTTGAACAGAACTCCAATATGTAATTAAATCATCCATGGACTTATGGGTTATGGAACCATTTTATGTTTTTAATAATATGTTTAAGAAATTATATTGAGATTACTAGTTAGTAAATTATAGACATTTCTTTCTAACAGGTGAACGAACCAAAATAAGTTATACATTTAATAACTAAATTATTGCTACAAGATATAAAAAAAAAATGAAGGAAATAAAAAGGTTTAAGTCCCTTGTAGTATACTTAGTAAGCATTTATAAGAATTAAGTGCTTATTAATTATATTACGGGCGACATGCCATGTCTTACAGTAGGGTAAGGTGTGACATGTTTATTTTGGTATCAGAGCAGTTTTAATTGCATATTGGATTATATTTTTACTGAATATAAATGTGTGAAATGTAATCTGCTCAAATATGACATGCGTGTTAATTGTTGGATATCTACATCATACAATATTCTAATACGATGCATGGTTTTCTGTGATAATATACAGAGAGCGTGTTGTTTTTGATCGATAGTATGGAGGGTGTTAGTCGGGGAGATAATTTTAATCCTCTTGAGGAGCAGTCTGAAGCGAGACAGGAAGAGCGTGGTAATGCTCCCAAGCATGCTGATGTCCCTGTTGCGCCAGCTGCTAACCCTATAGCCCAGCAGATGGCTGCGTTATTGAGACAAATGGCGGGTAACTTACAGCAGCAGCCAGTTAGACAGTATGATAAGTTGGTTAAGTATGGGGCCACAGAGTTTTCAGGCACCACTGACCCGATGGTAGCTGAGCAGTGGCTAGAGAGGATTGATAGGGTTTTCTTAAAGCTCCAGTGTGATGATGCTCAGAGGTACGATTATGCAGTCTCTTTACTTCAGGAAGATGCATATGAGTGGTGGAAGACAGTTCCTAGGAGCAGAGTGCAGCCACCAGTTCTGACTTGGACAGACTTCCTGAGGGAGTTTAAGAAAAAGTATGTTCCATCTAGCTATGTGGATGCCAGAATAGAGGAGTTTCTGCAGCTCAGACAGGATCATAGGACTGTAGCTGAGTATGAGAGGGAGTTTACTCGGTTGAGTTATTATGCTGGGAGGATGTTAGTTACAGGTAGGGACAGGTGCAAGAGATTTGAACAGGGATTGAAGCCCAGTATTAAGAGTCATGTGATCGGTTTTGAACATGAGAATTTTTCTGCATTGGTATCACAAGCTTTGAATCAGGAGAAAGTTGATCTAGAAAAGGCTACAGAGGAGAAGAGTGTCAGGAGGACTTTCCCAGTGGCTAGTAGCTCTAGTAGTAAAAAGAGGAGATTCTTCAGTCCATTTCCTCCTAAATCTAGCAGTGTGAGGCCACAGAGCCAGAGACAGTTCAGACCACCATTGCCACCTCCACGAGCTCCTCCAGTTACTCATAGTTGTGTTCATTGTGGTAAATATCATGGCGGAGTGTGTAAGTTGACCACATGAGCATGTTTTAACTGTGGTGAGGTTGGACACTTTGTGAGGGATTGCCCTAAACCGAGAACGACTACAGCATATACAGCTACAGGGGGATCGATTCAAAGACCAGCTGCTAGTTATGGATCTTCTCAGTCTTCAGGCAGAGGTAGGGGCAGCGGTAGAGGTAGCATGTCGGGTAGTCAGGGGACAGTGAATCAATTAGAGCCTATTGGTGTACCAGCTAGAGTTTATGCTATGAGGCAGAGGCATGATGCAGATTCAGCTGATGTAGTGACTGGTATATTTCCTTTATTTAATCATGATGTTTATGTATTGTTTGATCCTGGATCATCTCACTCTTATATTAGTGCTGAGATTTCTTGCTATGCATCTGTTCCTTGTTTGAGATTAGGGTATGAAGTGCTTGTCTCGAGTCCATTAGGACAGGAAGTTATTGTTAACAAATTATATCCTGATTGCCCACTCATAATCCAAGATCATGTATTCCCTTCTGATTTAGTTGAGATGCCTTTCGGAGATTTTGATGTTATTTTGGGCATGGATTGGTTAAAAAAATATCAAGCAGTGGTTGATTGTGACCTTAAGAAGATACTATTTAAACTGCCAGAATATATAGATGTGGTGATACAGGGTGAGAGACAGATACTTCCTTCATCTGTGATAACTGCAGCTTTAGCTCAGAAATTGATCCGTCATGGGTGTGAGGCATACCTAGCTCACATTGTGGACACAAGGGTAGGTACTCCTAGTCTTAAAGACCTTCCTACTGTGTGTGACTTTCCAGATGTTTTTCCAGAAGAGTTACCAGGATTGCCGCCAGAAAGGGAAGTTGAATTTGAGATTGAGGTTATGACAGGGACTCAACCGATCTCCATTACTCCTTACAGGATGGCTCCTGCTGAATTAAAAGAATTGAAAGCACAATTACAGGAATTGCTTGATAAGGGGTTTATTCGTCCTAGTGTGTCACCATGGGGAGCTCCAGTGCTATTTGTAAAGAAGAAAGACGGCGGTTTACGGTTGTGCATTGATTACCGTCAGTTGAATAAGGTCACAGTCAAGAATAAGTATCCTTTGCCAAGGATTGATGATCTCTTTGATCAGCTTCAAGGTGCTTCTGTATTCTCTAAGATAGATTTGAGATCGGGGTATTATCAACTCAGAGTTAAAGAGCAGAGTATTCCTAAGACGGCATTCAGGACTCACTATGGCCATTATGAGTTTCTAGTTATGCCATTCGGATTAACTAATGCTCCAGCAGCATTCATGGCTTTGATGAACACGATCTTCAAACCTTACCTTGACCAATTTGTTGTGGTTTTTATTGATGAGATTCTGGTATATTCCAAAGATAGAGAAGAGCATGATAAGCACCTAAGAATTATTTTTCAAACTCTTCGAGAAAAACAACTTTATGCTAAGTTTTCTAAATGTGAATTCTGGTTAGCACAAGTTGCTTTTCTTGGTCATATTGTATCTGCAGAGGGTATTGCAGTGGATCCTGGTAAGATTGAGGCTATTTCCGGTTGGAAGCCACCTAAGAATGTTTCCGAGATTCGTAGTTTCTTGGGTTTGGCTGGCTATTATCACAAGTTTGTTAAGGGATTTTCTATCATTGCTCTGCCCTTAACTAAACTATTACGGAAGAACGTTAGATTTGAATGGACAGATAAATGTCAAGAGAGCTTTGATAAGCTAAAGAAGTGCTTGACTGAAGCGCCAGTTTTGACTTTACCTAATCCAGGTAAAGAGTTTATTATTTATAGTGATGCTTCTTATAATGGCTTAGGTTGTGTGTTGATGCAGGATAGATATGTTATTGCTTACGCATCACGCCAACTTAAACCACATGAGAGGAATTATCCTACACATGATTTGGAACTTGCAGCCATTGTATTTGCATTGAAGATATGGAGACATTATCTTTATGGTGAGAAATGCTATATCTTCACAGATCATAAAAGTTTGAAGTATCTGGGTACTCAAAGGGAGTTGAATTTGCGACAGAGAAGATGGCTTGAGTTGATAAAAGATTATGACTGTATTATCGATTATCAGCTAGGGAAAGCTAATGTGGTAGCAGATGCACTGAGTCGTAAGACTATTGCTAGCCTGAGGACTACAGCGTTATCTCTAGTCCATGATCTACGGTCTATCAATGCTAAGATTGAGAAGATTTCTCACAATTGGGTGTTAGCTAATCTTCAGGTGAAGCCTTTATTGATTGATCAGATTCGAACAATAATAGTGACTGATGATGAATATCAAAAGATTCTTTCAGAGACACAAGAGGGTAAAAGACCAGATTTTTCTGTCAGTAGAGATGGGTTATTACTATTTTGGGACCGGTTATATGTTCCTTCAGATTTAGATTTGAGACATCTCATTTTGAAGGAAGCACATGATTCTCTATTTGCTATGCATCCAGGCGGGACCAAGATGTATAGGGATTTGAAGAGGAACTATTGGTGGACTGGTATGAAGAAAGATATTGCAGAATTTGTAGCTAAATGCCTAACGTGTCAACAAGTCAAGGCAGAACATCAAGTACCAGCAGGATTACATCATCCACTTCAGATTCCAGAATGGAAATGGGAAAGAGTGACTATGGATTTTCTAATGGGACTTCCACTTACCCAGAAGAAACATGATGCAGTTTGGGTTATTGTGGATAGATTGACGAAGAGTGCTCATTTCCTACCTGTAAGATCAGACTATAGTTTAGAGAAGTTGGCAGAAATGTATATTGGTGAAATAGTTAGACTACATGGAGTGCCAGTATCCATTGTTTCTGATAGAGATCCAAGATTCACATCTAGATTTTGGGCTAGCTTACAGAAAGCCCTGGGCACTAGATTGAATTTTAGTACTGCATTCCATCCTCAGACAGATGGTCAATCTGAGAGGATTATTCAAATATTGGAGGATATGCTTCGAGCTTGTGTTCTTGAGTTTGAAGGTAGTTGGGATAACTATTTGCCTTTGATAGAATTTGCTTATAATAACAGTTACCAGACCAGTATCGGAATGCCTCCATATGAAGCTTTATATGGTAGAAAATGTAGGACACCTCTATGTTGGGATGAAGTTGGTGAAAGGCAATTACTAGGTCCTGAAATTATTCAACAAACAGAAGAAAAGATCAAAGTAATTAAAGAAAAATTGAAGGCAACAACAGATCGACAAAAGTCATATGTGGATCTAAAGAGAAGAGATATAGAGTATAATGTGGGTGATAAAGTATTCCTTAAGGTTTCCCCTTGGAAGCGTGTTATGAGATTTGGTAGAAAGGGAAAATTAAGTCCTCGTTTCATAGGACCTTATGAAATACTTGAGAGGATTGGTCCATTGGCATATAGGTTAGCCTTACCACCAGACCTCGATAAGATTCATAATGTTTTCCATGTTTCTATGCTTCGGCGATATAGATCGGACCCTTCACATATATTGCCTTTAGAATCAATTGAAGTTAATCGAGACGTCACATATGATGAAGAACCAGTGGCTATCCTAGCTAAGGAAATTAAGCAACTTCGGAATAAACAGATTCCCCTAGTTAAGGTGTTATGGCGAAGCCACTCCAGAGAAGAGGCTACTTGGGAACGTGAAGAAGATATGAGAAGACAACATCCACAATTATTCAGCGATCTATAACAGGTAAAAATTTCGAGACGAAATTTCTTTAAGGAGGGAAGAGTTGTAATATCCTCAATTTTGTAGTTCTTTCTATTCTAGGTTTTTCGATGAATTCGGTTATCCGAACAAAAAAAAAAAAAAAAAAAAAAAGAAAACTTAGAATAATGGGAAACACTATATATTGAGGATATTAATATTAATTAAATGAAACATTAATTGATCTTTGCAAATCAATGTGAAAGCTTAAAGGAAATCAAAAATGAGTTAAAAGATGAATGACTTCTCGGTAAAGCACGATTTTACCCGAAAAGCCTGAAAAACGGTAATTTTCGTACGATTTTTACCAAGTGGAGTTTAGAATATTAAATACACTTGGTTTATACCTAATAGGACTAAAGTAAAATGATTAAAAATATTAGAGTGCCAAAGGATGAAGGGAAAACAAAAGGGAGGATTATAGTGCAATTTGCATTTAAAGGACATGGAAGGAATTTTTAATAAAGTTTATTATATAATTTTATTGAAGAAGAGGAAAGAACCACGACACTTCACTCATTGTTGCAGGCCAAACCGTTCAAGAAGAGAGGAGGAGGATTTTGAGTCAAAACCAAGCAAAAAGAAGGTGAAAATCAAAGAATTTTCAAGTATTTCTTAAGAAAAGGTTAGTTATTTTCACTTCCTCCTTCATTTCTATGGATTACTTTTTGAATTCCATGAACTTTGAAGTGAGGTGCTTGTTTGTGTAATCTGATTTGGTGAAGATGAAGTTATGAGAAGTGATTTTAAGGTGATTTAAGATGATTGAAAGTAGTTATGCATGAATTCAAAGTCTAAGTTGCATAAGTCACCAAGATGGATGATTTTGAGTTTGTTCTTGATATGCCATGAACTAGGGATTCTGATATTCTTATATTATGATGTTATGTAAGTAATAGAAGAGTTGGATTGCATGAATTTGTGCTGGAAGTGAGGTGAGAATGCTTAAACATATATAAATTATTGTTGGACATGTTACAGTTGGGCTGCCTGAAATTCAGCTTCTGTAATTGACCTATTTGACTAAGCAAATGAACTCCAAAATTTATGAAATTTGATATGGTGATAGACTGAGATGTTGGGTAGGTTGTGTTAAAATTTAAAGGCCATTGGATAAAAGGAAATGGAGTTATAAGTAAATCAATACAGGCTGCTCAGCATGAGAAAAATTGAACTTCAGATTCTATAATTATGTCATTTAAAAATAAAAATGAGCTTTAAAAATTATGAAATTTTCCAGAACAGTACCCTAAGATGTTGGGAACATGCTATCAAAATTTCAGGGCAATTGAATATGGGGAATTCAAGATATAGTCAACGCAATACCAGCTACTCAAATGCTGAAATTCTGCATGTCATAAACCTTGAACGAATTTAGCATGCTATTCACTTCTATTGTTTTCATTGTTAGTATTCTGTGTCTAGGATGTGGTTAAGTGTTGGATATGAAGTGTTTCATGCTTAAACTCAGATCATATAACACTTGGACAAGTATAGTGAAAATGAAAGAAAAAGCATGAGACTACATTCTAATGCTTAATTTACATTCTTATAGAAGTGCATGTGTGTACATTGTGAAGTATGATCTTAATGTGAGTATTAATATCATGCTACAGCTGCTGAGAGAAAGGGAGTTGAGGAGAGGGTGATTATATTGAGATTACTAGTTAGTAAATTATAGACATTTCTTTCTAACAGGTGAACGAACCAAAATAAGTTATACATTTAATAACTAAATTATTGCTACAAGATATAAAAAAAATGAAGGAAATAAAAAGGTTTAAGTCCCTTGTAGTATACTTAGTAAGCATTTATAAGAATTAAGTGCTTATTAATTATATTACGGGCGACATGCCATGTCTTACAGTAGGGTAAGGTGTGACAATGCAGCCAACTATTTCCCAAGGATATTTGCTTCTTAATACAGCTAAGAAGATATGGGATGCTGCTTCACAAACGTATTCACAAACTGGAAACTATGCTTAGAGGTATGAATTGCGACAGAAAGTTCATGAAACCAAGCAGGAAGATCTGACTATCGCTCAGTATTTTGCTGAACTTAGTGGGTTATGGCAGGAACTGGATTATTATTAAGACTTTCAAGCAAGATGTACTGATGATGTGACTCAAGTTCAGAAGTTGATTGAAGTAGAACGTGTGTATGATTTTCTGGCTGGCCTAAATAACGATTATGATCAGATTTGAGTCCAAGTTCTTGGACAAGATCCTTTTCCATCCTTACGACAAGCATACTCATTTGTACAGCAAGAGGAGACTAGGAGGAACGCTATGGTTCACAGATCTACCATTGACAAAGCAGGGTTGATTGCTAATTCTGCAAGAGAAAAGAGCAGTTCTTCAGATAGAGATCAGTTTTTTTGTGATTATTGCGGTAAGAACAGGCACACTAAGGAGTTCTGCTGGAAATTACATGGACGCCAACTAAGGGACGTGGAGGAAAGCGAGTCAGTTCTTCTAGACCACAGGCACACATATCTGATAGTGGAGCTTTATCTGAGGAACCATCTACTGCTGGAAGCTTTTCTAATAAGGAGATTCAGTCCCTGAAACGATTGTTGTCACAACTTGATTCGTCCTCAACCCAGACTGTTTCAGGTAATGCTTTCCTTACCTTTTTTGCAAAAATTGCAAAACCCTCTTAGGTTATAAATTCAGGAGCAAATAAACATACAACCGGCTCTAAAAAACATTTCCTCACATATTCTAAGTATTAAGGCACAGACAAAATTCGCATTGCGGATGGCTCCTTAGTACCAATTGCTGGCATAGGTTCTATTGACTGTACTTCCAATATTAAACTCTCCCCTGTTCTTCATGTTCCTAGATTTGCTATTAATCTGTTATTTGTTAGCTTAATCACAAAAGCGCTTAATCACAAAAGCACTTAATTGCAAAGTAACTTTTTACCCTACTCATTTTATATTTCAGGAACTAAACACGGGGAGAACGATTGTCATTGGTAGCTTGCGCGATGGACTGTATCTGTTGGATGATGTTTGTCGTTTTTCAAATTCGGGTACCAGTCAAGCTTTGTTAGGAATTTCTAGAAATCCTTCCCATGAAGTTATTCAATGGCATAGGAGATTAGGACATCCCTCTTTTTCTGTTTTAGGACATTTATTTCCCACTTTGTTTGCTAAATGTGATTTTAATTCATTAGTATGTGATGCTTGTGAACTTGCCAAACACACCAGGCATTCTTATTCTCCAATTAATAATAAGAATTTGATTCCTTTTGCTACTATTCATTCTGACGTTTAGGGTCCTACTAAAACTGTCTCTCTTTCTGGTTATAGATGGTTTGTGACTGATTGTTGCACTAGATTGACTTGGGTTTATTTGATGAAAACAAAAAATGAAGTTTTTTCGTGTTTTCAGAACTTCCATAAAATGATTTGTACTCAGTTTGATGCACATGTTAAAATCCTAAGAACTGATAATGGTACTAAATACATGAATGCAATTTTTCGTACCTATTTAGATTCTAATGGTATTACACATCAGACTAGTTGTGTTACTACTAGTGCTCAAAATGGAGTAGCGGAAAGGAAAAATAGACATTTACTGGAAGTAGCTAGGTCCCTTATGTTCACTATGAATCTTCCCAAACCATATTGGGGGATGCTATTTTGACTGTTGCTTACCTTATCAATCGTATGCCTCTTCATACTTTAAATTTTAAAACTCCGTTAGAGGTTTTTCAAGGAAAAAACTCTTATATTGTACCTCCTAAAGTCTTTGGTTGTGTTTGCTTTGTTCATCATAATGGTCTAAGCAAATTAGATCCTATAGCCTTGAAGTGTGTGTTTGTTGGTTACTCTACTACTCAAAAAGGATACAAGTGTTATCATCCTTCTTCTAGGAAATACTTTGTGAGTATGGATGTTACCTTTCAGGAGTTTGAATCTTATTTTCCTTCCCAATCACCTCTTCAGGGGGAGAAATATCAGATGGAAGAGGTGATGGATGACATTTCTTTCCAGGGGGAGATTCCTGCAGACATAGATAGTAAGAAAGAGCAACCACCCAAATCTCTAGGAAGATTGGATAGACCTGATTTAAAAACCTACACACGGCGGACTAATACAGATACAACCATGGAGCATGAGACCTCTGATCAACCGTCCTCTCGAATTTCAGTACCTGAAGATACCGAAGAATAAGAACTTGGTGAGTCTTCTTTAATTCCTGTTGATTCTGATCTTAATCTTGATTCCAGTCTTTCTGACAATGACCTCGATATTCCTATTGCTCTTAGAAAAGGAGTTAGAACATGGACTAAATATCCCATCTCCCATTTTATCTCCTATAATACTCTGTCCCCTTCCTATAGAGCCTTCGTTTTGTCTGTTTCTTCTATTTCTATACCGCAGGATTGGCAAGAGGCATTACAGGACTCAAAATGGAAGGCTACAATGGTTAAGGAGATGAGAGCTTTGGCAAAAAACGAGACATGGGATAATGTAACTCCTCCACAAGGAAAGAAGCCAGTTGGATGTAAAAGGGTGTTCAAAGTTAAACATAGGGCAGATGGTTCAATTGAGAGGTACAAGGCTAGATTGGTAGCCAAAGGATTCAATCAGACCTATGTAGTTGATTATCAGGAAACATTTGCCCCTGTAGCCAAGATGAACACAATAAGAATTTTGTTGTCTTGTGCAGTTAATCTTGACGGGGAGTTACATCAATTTGATGTTAAAAATGCTTTTCTACATGGTGATTTGAAAAAAGAGGTGTATATGGAGATTCCTCCTGGATTTGATGATGACAAAACCCGAGGAAAATTTTGCAAGCTGAAGAAGTCATTATATGGGCTGAAACAATCACCAAGAGCATGGTTCGAAAGGTTTAGTAAAGCTATGGTTTCTTTTGGGTATATTCAGAGCGATGCTTATCATACTTTGTTCATTAAACATCATGAAGGTAAGCTCACATTGCTTATTGTTTATGTTGATGATATAGTGATGACTGGAAATAATGAAGAAGAAATGACTCACTTGAGAAATTTTTTAGTTAGGGAGTTTGAGATTAAGAATTTGGGAAAGTTGAGATATTTCCCTGGAACAGAAGTTGCTAGGTTAGGAAAAGGGATATTTATTTCTCAGAGAAAGTACATCTTTGATCTCCTTAAAGAAACTGGTGTGTTGGGATGTGTAAACCTGCAGAATCACCTATTAAAGCCAATCATAAGCTTCAAGCTGAGTGGGAAGTTCAGTTGATGTTGACAGATATCAGAGATTGGTCGGGAGGTTGATTTACCTTGTCCATACTAGACCAGATATTGCCTATGCTGTAAGTTCAGTGAGTCAGTACATGCATGACCCTCGGGAGTCTCACTTAGAAGCAGTGCATCGAATTCTAAGATATTTTAAATCAGCTCCAAATAGAGGACTTTTATTTTCTAAACATGGCCATTTAACAATAACAGGCTATACAGATGCGGATTGGGCTGGTTCCCTTGATGACTGGAGATCAACCTCAGGTTACTGTGTTTTTGTTGGAGGAAACCTGGTCACATGGAGAAGCAAGAAGCAGGCTATTGTTGCAAGATCTAGTGCAGAAGCTGAATATAAAGCTATGGCACAAGGAATCTGTGAACTTCTATGGTTGCGCAGATTAATAGAAGATTTAAAGTTGGTTGAAACAACAAATATATCCTTAATTTGTGATAGTAAAGCAGCCATCAGTATTATGAATAATCCAGTCCAGCATGATCGAACTAAGCACATAGAGATTGATCGTTACTTTATAAAAGAGAAGATAGTTGAAGGTTTTATAAGTGTCTCCTATATAGCTTCAAAAGAACAACTAACTGATGTTTTCACAAAGGGTTTGCATAGAAGTTGTTTCATCCTTTAGTTTGCAAGTTGGGCATGAGTAACATCTATGCACCAACTTGAAGAGGAGTATTGAAATCTTTATGATTAAAGTAAATATTGTGTTTCCTAGTTTAGGTTTATTCCTAATTAGTGTAAAGATTGTGTTTCCTAATTTAGATTTATTCCTAATTAGTGTAAAGATTGTGTTTCCTAGTTTAGGTTTATTCCTATTTAGATTGCTTTCTGTATTGGAACAATTTTTTGAATATATATTGTGGAGTAGATGTTGAAAAATATAACACAGTTGAAAGAAATAAAACATATTCTTTCCTTTAATTTCTACAAACTTCAATAATACAAACTTCATTGATTTCTTTAACACTTGTATACAAGAGATATTACATAATCTAAGTGCAAAAGAATGGCTTTCTGTCAGCCCGATGCCTAAGCCTTAACTTGCCTTTTAACTTGCTAACCCATACTTAGCTTTTTTAATATTACAAGCAAACTTTATTTTCACCTAACCCCACTAATAGACTTCTTGTCACAACAGGCTTTGTGACAGAAAAACAAAATAGAAATTTCCCTCCAAAAAACTAATTAACTAAAAAGTAAAAGCCAATTTGCAGTTCTCAACAAATCTACTCTTTTAATAAGTCAAGTTACTGAAGCTATCAAAATTAAATGTCAAAAATCAAGAATAGATAGTACCTTCAGCATCAGATTCTTTGCTGACTGCTTAGGCAAACAAGAATCAAGATATTGATACCATGCATAAGAACCAGGGCCATAAAAAAGAAACCCATAAGAAGTCATCCGCAAGGCACGAAGCCAATCATGGTCCAAAAGGATGGCCCCCATAAGATCCTAAGCAACAGAAGTGGGTTAAAATCAAAAATTAAACAGCTGAAAGCACTACTTAGGTAATGCAAAAACATAGGAAAAGGAGAATTTACAGGACTTCCTATGCATCAATTCTAACGATGAGCAAAAATCAATAATATGTGATGAACAGCAGTTGCATGAATAATATGAAACTAAATGTAGCCTCCACTTTTACATAAAGAGTAATGGGGACTATGTCCCCACTTGCAGTACTAGAATTGGAGGCCTCATATGGAAGGGGAAGGCATATTTTGTTTGGTTACCATCATCTATTTAAAAATTGATTGGCAATTGCAATTTCAGCTTATAACTTTATTCGCCACTATTTTATCTTTAACTAATACATACTGTGTTATTTTCACTGGCAATAAATTGAAAATGTCTCATGGCCAATAAGAAATTATGAGAAATGACCGCAACAGTTTTCAGTTTTTTGGTAGATTAGATTTGTTTAAAGGGAAAGGTGTGGAGGCTTGACCTGTTGGCCCCTACATTACAAGACAAACACAAAAACATCAAATGAATAAATAGAACATTTTTTTGATAACATAAAAGAATAAAAAAGAAATTTCATTTCACACCGCCATAAATATTACAGATTTTGAATTAAGAAATCCAAGATAAAAAAACATATCCACACCAAACGTTCATCAGCAGGAAAGAATAAAGCATTTGATAACATAACAGAATAAAAAGAAAACCAAATTGATTTATAAAACCTACAGAAATCGAATATGACTCGTCCTTTCTCTTTCAATAAAAAAAGTAATAAGTTCAGCTAATAAAAACAGAGATACAAGCGTAAGAAAATCATATAGCATTCTATTTGTCCCTCTACTACTAAATAAATTCATTATAATCAAAAAGAAAAACCAACACTATCCTTGTCGTCGCTATAATCATTAGAAGGGAGAACAGAGTTTTGCATTGAGGCTTTATTGTTTAGCCAGCGGTCTCTAACTTGGGCGATTGTGTCTCCAGCAAGTGCGAGAGAACCCGCCGTCACAGCTTGCTTTAAAGGGAACTGGTGACGGCCTCCTGCCACTCCATCAGAGGATTTCGACGCATTACTTTTACAAACTATATGGCTTACGTTTTCTTATTTCCCTGTTCCACCCCCAAAAAAACCCGCCATTGCCACCGCCTAAAGCTTCCATCAACAAGACTCACCCACTGACAAAACCTCGAACGAAATTTTTGTATCCGCCCAACATCCTACAGAAATTCTATTTCGCTATTTTCACCCTTAAAATTTTAGTAAATTCCTCTTTGACTCCTGATATTTAATCACATATTTTAATTGGTCCTATAATTTCAAAAATTAAAAAGAAAATTATAATAATAGTCCCTGTATTTTGTCAAAAAAACCTACTTTATCCTTATTTTTTA
The DNA here is from genome assembly GCF_041381405.1 of Jatropha curcas. Classification (NCBI taxonomy): domain Eukaryota; kingdom Viridiplantae; phylum Streptophyta; class Magnoliopsida; order Malpighiales; family Euphorbiaceae; genus Jatropha; species Jatropha curcas. The sequence goes on along the minus strand of NC_143154.1, from coordinate 16,353,505 downwards.
AAAGTTAGAATATTATAACTTGTATTTCGAGTTCATTGTACTATATTACCTTTTCATCCAATTTTTATGATTTTATAATATAATCTGAAGAAAAACCTTGAGGTGTTAAAATGGACTATGACAAGCGAACATGATTCATCTAACACGCAAAATAAACGGGTTAGGGTTTATGTTAAATAAATTAGTGTCATAAACGGGTCACCCATTTATGATATGAATATAAATGTGTCGTGTCACGGGTTGACACACGGATTAGGTGAGTGACCCGTTTATTTAAAGGTAAAGAGATAGTTTTAGTGTAAAATATAAATATCTAACTAAAATCCTATTTAAAATTTATTATTGTATTAAGTTTTTGTTATTTTTGTTATGAATCTTAGAGAATCTATAAATTTTATATCTAAAAATTTATTTTTAAATATTGATTTGAGTAAATAGGCTAAAACTTAAAAATATCATAAATAGGCTAAGTGGGTTGTATATGGTCAACACAACTTACTTAACCTGTTTATGCTATTAGGCGGGTTACAAGTGTCGTGTTCGTGTCACCTGCCCAATTTTCATATTGTGTTCGTGTTGCGAAATTTGACACGATTATTAAATGAGTTGTGATCATGTTGACTCTAATCGTGCCGCGTGTTAGGCGAATCTCCTTGTTGAACCCAACACATGAATCCACTTTAACACCCTTAGGAAAACCTAACAAAATAAGGACAAAGAAGAAAAAAATTTTCACCAAAATACCCTTTTCATCTTACTCTTTTTGATTGTTTAGTTATTGAAAAAAATATAGCATCCAAGAAAACGCATATCAATTTTCAAGGACTCAATCTGGGGTTCATTACCACTACTATAACTACCACAATGAGATTCAGCTCTAGTACTTTTGGATCCGCATCTAGATAGTCGAAACGTTGATAACTCAATTCAAAAATCCAATTATTCCAACATGCTTTCTAACTTCAATGGTTAATTCACAAATTCAACTCAATTACTATTCGGTGCTTGGATTATATGGTGATGCTTAGTGAAAGCTCGCTCTGGTAATTTAAATCAATCTTGTTGTATTATTTTCTATTTTAATTTGTTTTTAGGATGGCAAGTTTTTAAATGCAATGTTTTTCTAATATTAGAATTCAGGCATTGAAAAAATGGCATCCAGACAGGTGGATGGAAGAACCATGGGTATGCTCTTAAACAACATTGTATTTTTTTTTTTTTTTACAATTTCATTAACGATTCCAAATTGATAATTGAGAAAATTATTTTTGAGTCCCTAAGGTTTTATAAAATATATTAGTTCGTCCTCACTGTTTGTACAAATTATTCCACAATCCTTACCATCTGATTCTTTAGTCCTTCCGTCGAAAAGTAACATTTTTTTTGTTAATCTTTTGTAAAGAGACAAAAATACCCTCATTATATCATGTAAATGGTACAATGAATAAATTAAAAATAATAAAAAAATCAACAACTATAAAAATATTAATTTAACATCCTAACACCATGTATCCAAGGATAAATAGTGCTAAGATGATATATAACATATCACACAGATCTTTTAGTAGAGGTATAAGTCACACCATGTATTGGGCAATAGAAATCAGTGTCGGAAAATTTCTTACTTTTCACATACAGTCATATATGTTTATACACATAACAAAATCTAGCGCATGAATATCTTATTACATGGTGGACTATAAGGAGTACAAACTCCAACATATTAAGTACACAAATATGAGAAGTTGATTTATGCAAACACAACTTATCCCGATCTTGGTTCCGTTTATGTCTGTCTAAACAGAAGGAAATTCGACCACTACTGCCTCCTAGCCAAAATTTGAAAAACATTAGCATTTTATATGAGATGCTTCTTAGTGAGTAAAAACCATCATAAATGATTGTTTTATAACATAGTATATCACAAGCATCTCAAATAGAGCACATAGTGCACTCTAAATAATCTAAACATTTTAAACTCCTCGGGCATCAATGCCCAGCATCAATCATTATCAGATATTAATAATTATTCATCAAATCATTCACTACAATAGTGTATAGATATCACATCATTCCCATTGACAGAAATTTAGATCACAGTTATACAATGAATCACAGATACGATGTTATAGAGACATATTTCAGAAATATGATGTAGATGATTGTCAGATTATTTATATTATGACTTATCAAACCAAACTCGCCCCCGGGTATTAGATAACAGATTTCAAATATCAAATTTAGCTGGCCAGCTTTAAGATTATATTTTTGAGCATGCATCTCCAGATTTCAGATTTATGAGCATGCAGCTCCAGATACAGATCAGATTTACAAGTTGGCAATGACAGTCACATCTTTCACTTATCTTAGATGCATAATTAACATAATTACACTCATGGATTAGGCTCACAGGCCTCAAATTATACATACCTTTTACTTAATTTGTCACCTTTAAGTATCACATCATACTTATTTCAAAGCAGTATATCAAATACAATGTATTGTCGTAACAGATATCTCAAATAAACATTGGTCACATATTAGGCTAATTGGCCTCAAGATAGTACATGCCCTTTGCTTAGCTTGCCTTTTTCTAGGATAAGAATCATGTTCTTATCATTCCAAGATATCAAATATAGCAGGTGCCATAACAAATGTTGAAAGCATTCATTCATCATATATAATTAAATATTAGATGATTTTACTCAGAGTATATAATGTAATGGTATCAAAGCTTAGAAGAGTCTCCTCCACTTCCTTCTAGGACCCTTTTACATATATGAGTAAGCAAGCACCTCAATACTCATTTAGGCATTTAATCAAACACTTGATGCGCATGACTTCAATGCATAAAATTTTTATTCCTCCTTGTATTTTAAATTTCCAGAGAATTCCATGTATTCTCCAACAATAATCTTATAATCTTGTAATCTCAACTCAATCAACTATTCATCAATTAACATCATTAAAATTCATCAAACATAACACCATTTAATGAATATTTCTTAAATTCCTCAAACTTTCATAACCATATAAATATGGTAACTGTTGGCTCAAGGGTCAATTTTATCTTGAGATTTTGATGATTAAGCAAAACAAATAAATTTAATTATTTATACTAATATTATTTTATGCAAATTTATTTATGTTTAAGGAAAATAATAAACAAGTCAAATTCCTACAAATCCAAGATTAATTGGAGATCATGAACACCATTGAAGATTTTAGTGGTTAGCATTTTACGATTTGTTGTAGGATAAAGAGAATATTCATTTATAAGCACAACAATATTTTTTCTCTCTTTCTCAAAAATAATTTTCGAAAAGTTTCCTTAAAAGTCAAAAATCTCGTTCTTAAATTCACTTACCTAAATGAAAGAGATTTTGTCTTAATCATTTTTGGTAACAAATTTTTGAAAAAGATTTTTATACTTTTCATTTTCAGAAACTATCTTTTTAAAGATCTTGCTTTTATTCGCTTACCTAAATGAAAGAGATTTTATCTTAATCATTTTTGGTAATAAAATATTTTGAAAAAGATTTTTAAATTTTTATTTTTGGAAACTATTTTTAAGGAAAGTCCAAAATCTTGTTACCTTGAAAGAAAAGATTTTGACTCAAAACATTTTTGGCAACAAGATTTTCGTATCTTCTAGTCTTGGGAAGTCAAAATTCTTATTTAAAAACTAAAGATTTTACTTTCTAAAACGGGATTTTCATCCCTCTCTATAAAAGGCGTCTTTCCCTTGTAAAAGACGTGGATTTTTGTTTTAAGAGTATAAGTCCATTGATCAAATATTTTAATCTCTCAAAACTTGCTCTTAACCCCCTTATTTCTTTTCATCTTATTGCTTCAGGAATTATTTTTAAGAGAAAAGAAAAATTTTATAACAACTAATTTTGAAAAACAGTTTTGTTCTTTAAAATGGTTTTCTAATCTTGATTTCTATTTTTCCTGTACTTACATTTGCATTTCTCACTATCTATATAGATTCTGCAATCTGTTGTAGACAGGTTTTTATTTGAAAAACTTTTGTATAATAGTTTAAGTGAAAAGCTACTGTGAAATAGGTTATCAATAGACCTTCTCCGTGTGTGGGATTTTAATGTCTTGATTTGAGTTTCTGTTCTCTACAAAAACAGAAAGGGTTGAGGTTGCCTAGAACCTTTAAAAAATCTAGTGGGACAAAGGGTAGATCTAGGTGTTGATCTATGCCTTGTACTGTTGGTTTGTCTCTTACCCTTAAAAATAGATAACATAGTGGAGGATCTCAAGATGAATCTTGGGGAGTGAATGTAGGCGAGTTAGTGTTGGAACACTATAAATCGCTGTGTTAATCTTTTTACTCTCTGAAGTTCTGCTTGATACAATTTTACTTACACTTTTGTTAATCTTTTAGAAATGCTAAGTTGTTAATAGTTTTATTGTTCTAAACTCGAATAAGCTTTATCTTTATCGAACATTAGCACTCAGGATTTCTACATTGTGAAAATACCAAATTCTAATATGTTCTTCTAGATTCAATATATTTCACAATTTTTTAATCAATTTTCTTAGTTTACTTAAGGCTTTGTGAAGCAGTTCAGAAATTCAATAACTGTCTCTCACATACTCTTTAATATTTGTCTAAACTTTATGAGGTAGTTCAGAAACATAATAACTTTCCTTCATAAAGTCATTCTGAAATTAATTAAGATATTGTGAAGTAGTTCTAATCAATAGCTGCTCTTTACAAAGTGTTTCTATTTTCTGCATAGAGCTTTGTGAGGAAGTTCTAATCTTAATAACTTACTCTCACAAATGCATTTTATTTTCGCTGCAACAGAATTCTAATTTTGTTTTTGATAGGTAAATTTAATTTTTAGAAAACCCAATTCACTCCCCCTCTTGGGTTGTGCCATACATATACGGGACCCATAATAACTTCAATTTAAACACCATTGTTTTCAAACTAACAATTAATAACATCATTAAAATGCTTAAGTAACTAATTAAACTCAACAATTCATATTGAGAACATCATCTTTATAATCATCCTCAAGTGGCAGAATCTTCCCTGATTTTTCTTAATTCAAGCAAATTAAAGTTCAATTCATAGTTTATATAATTAATACCAACTAATTAACACTTAAAATCATGTTCATCAAAATCAATCTTTCCTTTAAAATCTCCTATTTTAAACTCTAAGCATATCTTCTTTAAATCATGCAAATAACTTAGATTAAATAAAGATTAACTCACCTTTGATTATTTTTAGAAAAAACCCTTTGATTTCAAGTGTTAATTGCAAGAGAACTCAACTTTTCTCCTTCTTCTCTTTCTCCTCTCTTTAAGTTTTGGCCCCTTCTTTCTCTCCTCTCTATTTGCTTTGTTCTTGATCAATATCTCTTCCTTATGGTTTATATATATCAATTACTCATTGTGCAAGTCACATGACCACCCATTTCTCCCTTAACTCCTCAAAGTTCCACTTATTCATGCTTTTACCCACACTTGTAATCATAATTTTTCTTTTATACTAATCAAGTCCATAATCCTTCATTAACAATTAATCTTATTTAGGCCTCAATTAAACATCTTAGATGATTTAACATCACATCATTAAGTACTTAATTGGGATACTAATTGAGGTTGCAATATCCTCAATTTGGTTGTTCTAAAAATTCTAGTTATCTTGTTAATTAACATTATCTGAATAGCGATAATAATTGAGATTATCTTAATTTTAATATGTAGAACTATTAATTGGAAGTTATAATACAAATCAAAGTTAAGTTATGCCATGAGATCAAATTGGAAAAATGTTAAATGAGCTTAAATTTTGACGATCAGAATCTAGCACGTGAAGCTCCTTAAGCTAGCACATTGATTTATCATTTAATGGATTGATTATTGAACACCTAAGAAATATTATTAAGGTTTAATTAGAATTAAACTAAAGTAATCAAAAATATTAGGTGCAATTGTATGAAAAGAGAAACTGTGAATACCCAAATTTTGAGGCTCAAAAGCCTATTTTCCCGGACTGCAAACAGTCCGGCCGGATTGGAGGCCGTTCGGAAAGTTCATCGAAAGTATGCCAATATGGTACTTGAAACGTCTGGAAAATTGCGAGGATCGCAAAACTGGTCCCGGAATATTTTTTGGAGGTCGGAAACTCCCGGAAAAGCCTCCAGAACGAAAAGAATAGCAAGTCCGCTGGCCCCGGCGGCGGCTGCTGCTGCCGCGAGTGCCGCCGGCCACCGGCGGCGCCGGCAAGGGCGGCGGTGGCCGCCCTCCAGCCCGATTTTTCCTTATAAATACAGCCCCAGCACTCCGTTTTTACTCACTCAGTCTGTGTTGACGGACGCTCCTTCTCCCTTACGCTCCTTGCGATTCTTTTACTGCTTTTCTGCATTTTAATATAGGCTTTTTACTACTCTGCTGTTGTGATATTTGGCCACTTAAATTAAATTAAATTAATTAATATTCCCCTAACGAGGAGCTTAATCTGGAGTTTTCAAGCTGAAGCTTAGAAGCGGTCATCGATTAACTCAGGTAATAACTAAACCCTGTCTATTTAATTTCAGCATTTCATGCATATTTCTCTTCTACTCCTAATTCTACAACTGCATTCACACCACCATAATCATTTTGGCAGCAAACTGCCTTAATTAAATATGATTAAGCTTAAATGCCTGGTTAATTCATAATCGTGGTATTAAAGCCTAAATCCGACAATATTGGCTAAAGTATCTAGTCAATTAATGACTATGGTATAATCGCCTTATTTCGAACAGTCCGGCTTAAGTCCAATTAATCAATAATTGTGGCTAAATAGCCTTAATTAAACACATTTTTTTGGCAATAAATTGCCTACATTGCAATTCAATTGATCACTTTTGGCAAATAAATTGCCTATAAGTAGATTAATCTTTTTTTTTAGCGACAAATCGCTTAAATCAAAATCTTTGGCAAAAATGCCTTGAATTAATCAATCTTTTGGCTAAAAGCCTTAAAATCAATCAATTTTGGCGGCAATCGCCCAATCAACACTTTTGGCAAGCAAATTGCCTAAATCAACTCATCTTCGCTAAAAGCCTTCAAATAATCAATTTTGGCGACAATCGCCCAATCAACTTTTGGCACCATTTGCCTAAATCAATCTTTTTGGCTGAAAGCCTTAAATCAACACTTTGGCAATAAACGCCTTTCAAATCAATCAATTCTTTGTCAAAATGCCTAAACAAAATGCACAAAGCATACACACACTCATGCATTAAGCATACCCATTCAAAGCCCTTTAAAAAGGCCTATCGAACTACGTCGACTTTGATCTTACATTCAAACGGAAGTACGTAGGCACGTTTGGGATTTAACCCCGAGCGGCAAGTCGAAATCACTTAAACATTTTCATTGGTCCAATTACATCATTTACCCTGCAAAACATTCATTCATCGGTTAGTTCATCAACATGACATGGTCTCGGGATCCTCCTCAGGTTCGCAAATCATGCCTTAACCATTGGGATAATTAATCTAGTAATTAGTTTAATTAAAATTAGAGTCAACTTAGGGTTTTTTCCTAGTTTACCCTAAAATAATTAAACAAGGTGGCGACTCACACATTCACGTGCATTTCTACCCTTAGTCATAAGCATTTTTATGCCTAGTATTTTCGGGGGAGGGGTTCACAGTTTGGCGACTCTGCTGGGGAGTAATGTAATCATTTTGCATAAAGTGGACTACAATTGCTGTGTAAACTAACCTGCCCTTCTTTAGGGTATTATTTTACTATGCTTTGTTTTGCAGGGTACCCTAACATGGATTAAGTATTCTTTCTTTAAGAATGCTTAATAAGGAAAATTTGGACCTAATTGAAATTTGCTTTAAATCATTTAAATTTGTTGATTTATTTGCACGATTGAGAATCTTTTTCTCCATTGCATAAAAAACGAATTTCAAATGAATTTCTTCTCTCTCTGTTCAAACTTCTGAGTCTGGATAGCAAGTAGCGCTGATCGGCAGGTCTCTTTGATTATGTCGACGGACAGCCAAAGCGTCCTCCCTGTTACCGCAAACCATCCCTAATCCTTTTGGGGGTGGCCCATGAGTATGCGTACCGTTGGACCCACGCAAAACTCTTTGTTTCACATGTGGTTAGGTATATCCATGCTCAAGGTTCAAGGGTCCCTTAATAAGCCAATTCTCTATTTGCGTCATAGCCTATAGAACCTATCCTTTAGGACTGTATGCACCCAATGATGTGAATCATATCATAAACGGATTATGACGTGATGTTGTGCGCATTCATGACATATCATCACATTAAGAAGAACATGAAATATCCTGTTTAGTCATGCACAGTTGGACAAAGAGTCGATCTACCTCACATCAGCTACCCTGATACATGAACCACTATACCCTAATCCAATTACCCTTATACTTACAGGTACCCACTGTTCGAGTGCCTGCCCAAGTTCTAGTCACACCTACAGTGCTATCACCAGCTTCACCAGCTTCACCAGCTACACCAGCTTCACCTACAACGCCAACAACCCCACCTGCATCAATGGCATCGATCTCTGACATCCAAAATCTCATTGAACAACTGGAGGCCAGGATGGAGGCCAGAATGAATGAGGCATTGGCTGCCCAAAGGACTGCCCTGATAGCTGAACTGGGTAATGGTAATGGAAATGGGGCTTTGGCTGGGGGAAGTGGACCTGCTACCTCCAATCAGGGATCTGCTGCTGAACCCACAAACCCTGCCCTTAACCTGGATGACATGCCCTCCAGAACTGCTTCTGAGCTGGAAGCTCAGAAAATGAGAGAAAAACTGGAACTGTTGGAAAGGTCTATTACTGCCCTTAAGACACACAAGGAAGTGGTGGACATGGACTCCTGGTCTTTATTCCCCGAAGCAAGATTGCCAACGAAGTTCAAAATGCCCAATATGGACAAGTTTGATGGAACCACTTGTCCCAAAACGCACCTAAAAATGTATGTGGGCGCCCTTAACCCGTTTGGATTAAGCAGTGAGCTCCTTGCTCAGTTGTTCCAATAATCTCTGACTGGTGCTGCTTTGAGGTGGTTTGTCAGTCTGGACCGGTCTAAGATGAAGACCTGGGAAGACATCTGCAATGCGTTTAATACGCAATACCACTATAATATGGAGGTTGATGTTACTCGAAGGGAACTGGAAACCACCAAACAGAAAAACAACGAACCCTTTTCCTCGTTCCTTACGAGGTGGAGGGCCAAGGCCGCCCAAATGATCAACCGGCCTTCTGAGCAAGAACAGGTGGACATAATTATAAAGAACCTGCAGCCTGTCTACCAACAACGACTACAAACCCAGTACCTACCAACGTTTCAGTCCCTCATTGCCACTGCTATGAAGGTAGAAGATTTAATTCAAATGGGGCAACTGAAAGAAGACTCGGGAACCTCAAAATACAAGAAACCTAGCCAAGCTAGCAAAGTCCACGAAGTGGCAAGCATCACCCCCACGAATCCTTTACGTGTGGGAAATATGAGAAATGGCAGTCAATCGAGAAGGACATATACCGATCTCGGGATGCCAATCCTTTTGGTATTCTGAGAGGCTGTCAAGGCAAATTACATTAAGCCTTTGGAAGCAAGGCCACCACCCAACCCATTACCAAGGAATTACAGAGCTGATGAATACTGTGAGTACCATCAGGGATACGGGCATAAGACTGAAGCGTGCTGGACGCTCAAGAACCGCATCCAAGACCTGGTGGACAACGGTTCAATTATTCCAAGGAGTAAGCCAAACATTAGTACTAATCCCTTACCAAATCACGGAGTAAATGCTATTGTCGCTGACCAGGAATTGGTCGATCCTTTAGCTATTCCTAGAAATGAATGAAATCTGTGTCCTGGATTTGAATGACTTAACTGAAGAGGTCGATGCAATAACCAGGAGCGGAAGACAGTATGAACCACTAGTCCTGGACAAAGTCCAAAATAACCCCTACCAGAGGGCAGATGAGCCAAAGGAAGACCCGGTACTCTCACAGTTGAAGAAGACCCAGGCTAAAGTGTCAATCTGGGAACTTCTGGCATCATCCTTTCCTCATCGCCAAGCTCTTTGCAAGGCTTTGAGCCAACTTCAAACATCGGTGGAGGTTAGCCCTGAAGTGCTGGTATCCACCCTCACCCAATCATCAAAGATGCAAAGCATCGGGTTTTCTGATGATGACTTACCCAAGGAGGGAGGCAGTCACAACAATGCCCTTTACGTCACTGTTCAGACCAGAGATAAAACTGTGCCCATGGTTCTCATTGATAATGGGTCAGCACTGAACGTCTACCCGCTAAGGGTAGCCAGCTGTCTAGGGTTGGAAGAAACAGATTTCATTCCATCAGACCAGATAGTCAAAGCCTACGACAGCACCCGGAGGGAAGTATTGGGGGTTGCTACGTTGAATTGGCAATTGGGTCAGCCATGATGGAGGTACCGTTCTAAGTAATTGATGCGCCTACCAGTTTCAACCTACTTCTGGGTCGACCATGGATACACCATACTAAGGCAGTGCCCTCTTCCCTACACCAAAAGGTCAAGTTTCCTTATGAGGATAAGGTTATCACTATTCAAGGGGATGACTACAGCCAGCTCAAAAAGCCAAAGGGCCAGCCTCTCTTTGAGGTCAACCCTGAAACTGCCAATTTGCCCCTCTCGGGATTTCAATATGACACTTTGCAGTTCATAGAAGGAAAGACTACAAACTCTCGAATTCTCTTTGATTTCAGGATAGTGCAAATAAACTGTATAGTGCCTTTGATGCTGAAGATGTCCTATCTGCCGGGAATGATTATGGCAAGGTCCGGAAAGACATACCCCACACTGCAAGCCTGGGAGTGTCCGATGAATGAAGGGACCTTTGGATTAGGTTATGAGCCCACTGATGAAGACCGTGCTGAGAGAACCAGGAGGGGAAGGAAGGAGAGTATACAGATGCGTCCTTACCTTTTGACTTTGAATGGTCACTTCTGCAAGCCGGGAGAAATGATTCCTTATCGTGGCTTCCAAGAACCATTTCGCTGCCCGACTGCTAAGAAGATGTTGCCTGGGTTAGACATATTTTCTGATGTCTGGGGCAACAAGCTCGAAACAAGAACTGAACTAGAAGTGGAAGATTTCATGCAGCCCAATCTCTTTGATGAGGTTGCGGTCATTACAGGAAATGATGGGAATCAAGACCTGCTGAGCCTGATCAAGTCGTACGAAGGGCCTCTCACCAACTAGTACGCCGAGGAGGAGCACGCTGCTGATAAACCCCCTCCCGAGTCAAACCTAGAGTCAAAGTCTGTAATCAAGTCCTATACTGAGTCTGAGTCTGACCCCGAGTCTGAAACCGAGTCAGAGTCCAGTTCCAGTTCTGTGTCGAATTTAGAAAATCCAGATTTCAAATTTGATGTAATTTTTGAGGACGATTCCGTCATAATCAATAAAGGCTTGCAAATTATTGACTACCCCGTGTGTCTATCTTTCCAAGCATTTCCAAGCAAAAATAATGAAAATCAAATAAACGAAACAAAAAATGAAAAAGAAAAAATAATAATTGCAAAGAAGAAAATGAACAGACATACATTGCATCTGACTGTGTGAACAGGGAACAGGTCATTGAATGTTTGAAGAAGTTTGCTAATTGCTTCATGTGGAAGGCGAGTGACATCACGGGAATTGACCCGGCAATAGCGGTGCACAAGATTCCAGTATACCCTGAGGCTAGGCCAGTAAAACAGAAGCTAAGAAGGCTGAAAACAGAATGGTCCTTGAAAATCAAGGAGGAAGTAGCCAAGCAATTGAAGAATAAGTTCATAGAACCCATTGCCTACCCGACGTGGTTAGCAAACATAGTGCCGGTTCCTAAGAAGGATGGAAAGGTGCGAATGTGTGTGGATTACCAGGATTTGAATAAAGCATGTCCGAAGGACGACTTCCCCCTGCCGCATATTGACTTGTTAGTGGACCGAATGGCTGGACACGAGATGGTCTCCTTGACCAATCTCGCTATCGGGTACAATCAAATAATGATGCATTTACCAGACAAAGAGAAAATGACATTCATCACGGAGTGGGGGAACCTACTGCTACAGGGTTATGCCTTTTGGGCTCAAAAATGCCGGGGCGACTATCAAAGAATGGCAACGACCATCTTCCATGACATGATTCACAAAGAAGTAGAAGTGTATGTGGACGATATGGTTGTTAAATCAAAAACAGCTGAAGAACATACAACAGCACTTGAGAAGTTCTTCCTTAGACTTCGAAAGTACAATTTAAAGCTCAACCCGACAAAATGTCTGTTTGGACCTACATCCTGAGTATTTCTGGGGCATATGGTCAGTCGGAAGGGCATAGAGATTGACCCTTCAAAAGCCAAAGCCATTCTAGAAATGCCAGTACCGAAGACGGAAAAAGAAGTTCGGGGTTTCCTGGGAAGGCTACAGTACATCAGCCAGTTCATCAATCAATTGGCCGATACTTGTGGTCCGATTTTCAAATTACTCAGGAAAGGAGTAGCCATCAAATGGAATGAGGATTGTCAGAAAGCTTTTGACCAAGTCAAGCAATATCTGTTATCCCCGCCAGTTTTACAGCCACCAAGGCTAGGAAAGCCTTTGCTACTATACCTATCAGTGACAGAAGAAGCGATGGGTGCAATGCTAGTTCAACAAGCAGAAGATACAAGGATAGAAAATGCCGTGTATTACCTCAGCAAAAGGATGCTAGACTACGAGCTAAAATACAATAAGATAGAGAAGTTGTGTCTGGCTCTAGTTTGGGCTTGTACAAAGCTGCAGCACTACCTCTCGTCTTACACTACATACGTTATTTCTGAATCGAACCCCTTGAAATTCCTTATGGAGAGGCCGGTTCTTGACAGTAAGATGGCTAAGTGGGTGTCGGTGCTCGCAGCCTATGATTTAAAATTTGTACAATGGAAGGCAGTGAAAGGCGGAGCCTTGGCTGATCAATTAGCAGAATTACCGGTCGAAGACCAAATGCCGGAGGTAGAATTTCCTGATGAAGACTTGTTGAGCTTGGAAAGTGAAGTCTGGGAAATGTACTTCGATGGAGCTTCAAATTACCATGGAAATGGGGTTGGAGTCGTATTCAAAACTCCTTGTGGAGAATACGTCCCAATCGCAATCAAGTTAGATTTCGACTGCACCAACAATGAAGCCGAGTATGAAGCTTGCATAAAGGGGTTAGAAGCAGCCCTGGAAAAGGAAATAAAGGTCCTCAAGGTTTTTGGGGACTCCAATTTAATAGTCTCCCAAGCTTTGAGAAAATGGAAAATTAAAGAAGAGCGTTTGGTTCCTTACCTACAATGCTTGGACGAATTGGCTCAATAATTTGAGGATTTATCCTTCCACTACTTGCCGCGAGCCAAAAATCAGTTTGCTGATGCTCTGGCTACTTTGGCCTCCATGGTTAATGTAGGGGGAGACCAAGTCATTCGACCTCTGACAGTTCGGCTACAGAAACAGCCAGCACATATCATGAATTTGGTAGATGACAAGCCCTGGTATTGGGATATACAGAATTATCTTCAAAATGAAGCCTACCCGGAGGGATCCACCAAGACTGATCAACGGACATTGAGACAGTTAGCATCCGGATATTTCCTTACTGGGGGAGTTCTGTATAAAAGAAGTTGGAATGGCCTGAACCTAAGGTGCGTTGATGAGGGAGAAGCTCAAAATATCATGGATTCCTTACATAATGGGGAGTCCGGTCCACACATGCACGGGATAGCCTTGGCTCAGAAAATCGTGAACCTGGGTTATTACTGGTCAACCATGAATGCAGACTGCGTAAGGCACGTGCAGAAGTGCCATGAGTGTCAAATTTTTGCTAAGCTGCAAAGACGGCCTCCGGTCAATTTGAATCCTATTACTTCACCATGGCCTTTCGCAACTTGGGGCATAGACGTGATCGGAAAAATCCACCCAAAGGCTTCCAATGGTCACCAATTTATCCTGGTTGCTGTTGATTATTTCACTAAGTGGATTGAGGCAGCCTCTTATTCGGTCTTGAATGCCAAGAAGGCAGCACAATTCGTTCGTACTAACATCCTTTGTCGGTACGGAACGCCATTTGAGATCATTACTGATAACGGGTCCCACTTTCAAAGTGAATTTTCTGACCTGCTGAAGCAAAAGAGGATTCAGCATCACAAGTCTTCACCCTATCGGCCACAAACAAATGGGGCTGTGGAGGCTGCAAATAAGGCTATAAAGGTCATTCTACAAAAGACAGTTCAAAAGTATAAAGCTTGGCACGAACAATTACCAAATGCCTTATGGGGATACAGGACTTCAATCAGAACGCCTACTGGGGCGACCCCGTATTCCTTAGTGTATGGTATAGAAGTAGTGTTGCCTATTGAGCTGGAAGTTCAGTCGGCGAGGATTATCCGAGAAAGTTAGATCAGCGAAGCAGATTGGGCTAAGAATTATCATTTGCAACTCTTGGGTATGGACGAAAAATGATTGCAAGCGATCCACCAAACTCAAGTTTACCAAAGAAGAATGGCACGGTATTTTAATAAGAAGGTCAAAGACCGAAAACTGGAAGAAGGTTTTTTGGTCCTGAAAGAAATTAGGCAGCCAATCATAGACCCACGTGGGAAGTTTCGTCCTCATTGGGCTGTTATGTGTTGAAGAAAATATTGTCTGGCGGAGCCGTCATTTTGACTGATTTGGATGGTTTTGAATTCACGAATCCATGTAATTTAGATCAGTTAAAAAGATATTTTGTATAATAAGCATTGTATAATGTAAAATGAACTACATTAGACCTGATTCTCTTCGGAAAAAAGAAATTATGTATCGGAGATATGTAGGCAGTCCTCATTGGGCACGGTCTAAACATTAATAAAAAAATCATTCCATAATTCTTTCTTCTTTGCCAAAAATAATAAAAAAAAGAGAAAAACTCGCTAAGTCGAAAACCCGAAAGGGCGGCTTAGGCAAAAGTCGGGGCCCACTAAGTTGAAAACCCGAAAAGGGTGGCTTAGGCAAAAATGGGTAGCTCGCTAAGCTGAAAACCCAAAAGGGCGGCTTAGGCAAAAATTAAAGCTTGAATAAATAAAGTTGGAAAATGCTTGGAAAGCTTAAAAGTCAAATCTCATTCTAATTAAAGCAATAAAGTCAAACAGCCTGAAGTCAAGCAGAAAGCAATAGAGTCCAAAATAAATAAATAATGAAGTCTAAATCCAAGTCCGAAAAAAAAAACATACATCCAAAGCCAAAGAACAAAATCCAAAATCTAAGGTCAAAAACAACAAAAAGCCTATAAGAGTCTAGGTGTCCCGTCGCCTCCGTGGGACAACATCCTCCGAGTCATCCCTAGCTGCTGAACTCTCTCCAACCTCGCCTATCCAAGGAGCCAACACAATCTCCTCATCGGTCCCAACCTCATCATCAGCGTCAGCCTGAACCCAACCTTCAAGTGCACTCAGCAGTGCAGTCCTCCTTGGCCTCTCAATCGGCCAGACAACAGCAATGAACCAGGTCCGATACTCAGGAGAAGTCTGAACACGGGCAGGATTAGGTAAAGGCTTAACCATGTGATGATCTCTAACCCAAGCCCTAAGGACGGCTCGGGTAACACCCGGAGTGATGGCTGAATCAGCTGAAATGTCATCCATAATCGGAACAGTCTGGTCTATCCCCATCTGCCTCAAAACGCACGAAGCGCAGTACCAAGTACAGTGTGTAAGGCCCAAAAGGTAAACCCGAGTATGGCGGAAGCTAACCTGGATAAAACGGGTGATGTCATACCAGGAGATGAACCATAGTACCTCATTTGGACCCAACTCAATCAGCCATGAGGTCCATGCATCAGTAGACGGATGAGTGATCAAGATCCTCCGCATACGATACTGAGAGGGGCTATAGGGCAAGAGAGTAGGAGCAGCAACCACTTGGAGGTGGTCCTTTAACCAAACCTGAGTAATGGATCCTTTCTATTACAAAGGAATGAACTAAAAGAAAGAAGAAAGAATAAGGAAAAGGAAAAGGGGAAATACTTGGAGAATAATCGGAGAGACTGTCCAGTCATCGAAGCCTAAAGCAGCTCTGTCAAGGCTCTTGATGGTCTCTGCCAATATAATGCCGCCGATGCAACCCATATCCTCCATCTGCCGAATCATGGGGCAGAGTCGCAAATCCCCAAAGCCTGGATCCTAGCTGAACAAGAAACCAGCCAATAAGCAGAAAACCAAGGCCCGCATTCTCAGCCTCATCCGGTCTGGGTCGTTTGAATGGACCTCTGAAAATTCGTCGATCAGGGGCAACAGAATTGCTTTCTGGTCACCAACAATCATGGCTTTAGCTTGTGGTCGGCTGAACTGAAAGAGGCTTTCAAACGACCGAACATACCCAATTTTGACCTCATGCTTGACTAAAGGGGCATTGGGGTCGCACCCTATAATAGCACAGAATTCCTCAAAAAGAGGGCACATCTCCTCCATCATGGCTCCGAACCGAAAAACATGAGCCTCCGGGTCCCAAAGTCTGATGCAGGCCCGTAAAAAATCCCAGTCAACTACTACTCCCCTAAGGGTAATGATAGGAGAAAGACCATACCTCCATAAGTTGATCTTTTCGACTTTAGAGAGACTCTTAGTCCAGCTGTGCATGCTATGGTTATAAAAAGGGTTCATTTTTTGAAAAAAAAAGAAGGAAGAAAAGAGAGAAAAGAGAAGAAACGGGTTGAAAACTGCTTTTCTGGCGTGAATTTCGAGAAAGAATGAATGAAATCTGAAAAAAAAAGACAAAAACAGTATTTTTATAAGAAAAACGCGCCCTGAGGCGACTGCCCCAAAAAAAAATAAAAAAAAACTATATATATATATTGTTTTTTTTTTCAATACATATAAAATTCTATTTCATGGGCCGAAATGAAATCCTATTTTCTTTCAAATTTGATAATCATGCATACATATAAAATTTTCAGTACTAACCAAGTGCAGGTACAGTCAAAGTTCAGTACAGAAATACAGTAAAGAAAGAAAAACAGGAAAAATCTAGCAACGATCAGCGACGGGACCTCCTCCTCCTCTGATCATCAAAGGCCCTCAGAGTCCAGGACGAAGTTAGTTCTTGCTGCATCCCGAGAATCAGCTCCATCATCTGACTGACCAATCCGATAGGAACCTGGAAATCATACAAGGAAAAATACAAGTCAATATCAAATCTCTTATGAATCCTTTTTGTGAGAGATTTATCAGTCTTTACCTCAGTAATGTCCTCGGGAGGAAGATTCAGGCGATCCACACTCTCCAGGGAGACCTCCCGAAAAGCTAGAGTGCCGTCAGGAGGATAGTAGGGAATGCTGTATGGAAGACCTAGATTGGCCAAGCCTGGGTGAAGCGGCCCGGTAGCCTCCGAAATAGCCCGGGGAGCCCTGGAAGGACCTGCCGAGCGGCTAGGCCTGGCCTGAGACGGACCCTCAACCGGAGTGGAAGAAGTGGGATCGGTCATAGGCCTCCTCCTTGGAGTCCTAGTCGAGGGACCCGAAGCCCGAGAAGAATGGGTGCCAGGCGGCTGGGAAGGTGCCGATCTCTGAAAACTATCAAGCCGAGATCTAATGGGCTGCATCAAAGCGATTCTGCAAAACTCATCATATTCTCCCTCCAGGATGAACTCCACATGTGGAATACCCTCAGTATGAGCAGCGGTGAGTGTCATCTGCTTGCCCGCTCGCATGTCCTCGGGAGGGGAATAAGGGACAGAATGACAGCCTCTTATCTGAAGGTCTACTCTCTCGCCCAAGTAATGTCGCCATAGGACGGGGTGCGACAGGACCACCCTCCGCCGAGACAAGGCATCTGACCGCTGGAAATCGGGGTTGGCCTGAATCCAGCTCTGTAGACGGGCAGTCATCGCCCCTACCTCGACCTATAAAAGATGCAAATATGTTAATAAATCCTTTTTATTTAACATATTCAAGAATTACTAAGCACATACCTGCTCCAGAGTGCAAGTATCAAAAAAGGCTCTCAGATCCCTCAGCGATTTTTTGCGCCAAACGGTATGAAGGTTTGATCGGTACCATCTCCAAGCCGAAGGCACCAGCCCTAATCCAAGATCAGTATGAATCAGCTCTGGGCGAGTGTAAGGAAAGTACTCAAATGCCCAAGTCTGCAAAACAGAAACAAGAATCAGTGAGAAAGAAAAATCAAGATAAACAAAAAAACACAGAAAGGAAGAATGTTCTTTACATTACCTCCCAGAAGTAGTAGGTCCCGCTGAGTTTACAGTGGCCCCGACTCAGATCACACATGTCATCATACATGCGGCTCAGAATAGCACCGGCCCAGTCGTACTCCTCCAAATGGGCCAGATTTTCCAAACTCTTCAAGATAGAAGGATTAAACTTCTCTTTCCTGTTGGACCAGAAGGTCGAAGCAAACAGCAGCAACAACGTGAATCTGGCCACTTGAGTAGCCGTCAGCTCTCCCCGCCTGTATCTAGCATAAATGTCGGGGGCCTGGAGGGATAACCAGCGTCTGGAAACGCTCAAAGCCGGAGTAACAGAGCCTGGCCCGACAATTCGAGGCAGGTCTATCTCGATCAGCTCCACCATCCGGTTGGGGGAGATCTCTGTCCTCCAGTCATCATATAACTCGATCGGCTGAATGCCAAAATGGATCCTAGAGATCACAGAAAAGTCCGCAGGGGTCATTGTCAACTCGCCCCAAGAAAAGTGGAAAGTATTGGTGGTGTCCCACCATCTCTCGGCCAAAGCGCCCAGTAACTCCTTATGGCTGCTCCGACCCACGTTAAAATGCCTCAGGTAGCCCAGATAAGACGGACTGATAATCGCTCCAACTGGGTTATTATCGAATATCTCGATCGGAATTTCGGCCACAGAACTCTCACCCACATCCAATTTAATATGGGGGTCCTAAAAGGTAAAGCAATCTAAGAGTTATTCCTCGGTTCCTTACTAAGGATAATATCTTAGTTCTGCCCTAACATGTATACTAATAAAACAGTTTCGCAGAAACATGAAGAAATTCACATTTGGCCCCAGAGGCCCACAAAATTCCAATTTGGCCACAGAGGCCCAAAAAATTTTCAATTTGGCCACGGAGGCCCAAGATTTCCAATTTGGCCACGGAGGCCCAAAAATTCACAATTTGGCCACAGAGGCCCAAAAGTCCTTGTTTTGGCCCCTAAGGCCCAAAAAATAATAATAATTAAACAAATAAAAGTGAAAGGGAGCTTACCTGGGCATAGATGCCAGTTACGGAGGCGTGAGTGTCAGCGTCCGCCGTAACATTGACCTTGTCGAGGGAAAGCCCCAGAGACCCCAGGAAATCCTCATCGCTAAGATCTGAGGAAGCCATGGAGGAAGGAAGCTTTGAGGCTTTAGAAATTGAGAGAATTTGAGAGAGCTCTTTGATTTGGAGAGTTTAGAATGAATGAAAAGTAAGATTTTCAAGCTATTTATAAGAAAAAGGCTAAAAGGCGGGTCTTTTGGATGCGTCTGATTTTCACCTTCAAAATTTGTGTTTCAGACAACCACCGACTCCCATAAATCATTTTTATGGTTGCCGGTGGGGGGCAACTGTGAATACCCAAATTTTAAGGCTCAAAAAGCCTATTTTCCCGGACTGCAAACAGTCCGGCCGGACCAGAGGCCGTTCGGAAAGTTCACCGAAAGTATGCCAATATGGTACTTGAAACGTCCGAAAAATTGCGAGGATCGCAGAACTGGTCCCGGAATATTTTTCGGAGGTAGGGAACTCCCGGAAAAGCCTCCGGAATGAAAAGAATAGCAAGTCCGCGGGCCCCGGCGGCAGCGGCTGCCGCAGGCCACGGGTGGCTGATGCCGCCGGCAAGGGCGGCAGCGGCCGCCGGCCACAGCGGCAGCGGCCGCCCTCCAGCCCGATTTTTCCCTATAAATACAGCCCCGGCACTCCGTTTTTACTCACTCAGTCTGTGTTGACGGACGCTCCTTCTCCCTTACGCTCCTTGCGATTCTTTTACTGCTTTTCTGCATTTTAGTATAGGCTTTTTACTACTCTGCTGTTGTGATATTTGGCAACTTAAATTAAATTAAATTAATTAATATTCCCTAACGAGGAGCTTAATCTGGAGTTTTCAAGCTGAAGCTTAGAAGCAGTCGTCGATTAACTCAGGTAATAACTAAACCCTGTCTATTTAATTTCAGCATTTCATGCATATTTCTCTTCTACTCCTAATTCTACAACTGCATTCACACCACCATAATCATTTTGGCAGCAAACTGCCTTAATTAAATATGATTAAGCTTAAATGCCTGGTTAATTCATAATCGTGGTATTAAAGCCTAAATCCGACAATATTGGCTAAAGTATCTAGTCAATTAATGACTATGGTATAATCGCCTTATTTCGAACAGTCCGGCTTAAGTCCAATTAATCAATAATTGTGGCTAAATAGCCTTAATTAAACACGTTTTTTTGGCAATAAATTGCCTACATTGCAATTCAATTGATCACTTTTGGCAAATAAATTGCCTATAAGTAGATTAATCTTTTTTTTTAGCGACAAATCGCTTAAATCAAAATCTTTGGCAAAAATGCCTTGAATTAATCAATCTTTTGGCTAAAAGCCTTAAAATCAATCAATTTTGGCGGCAATCGCCCAATCAACACTTTTGGCAAGCAAATTGCCTAAATCAACTCATCTTCGCTAAAAGCCTTCAAATAATCAATTTTGGCGACAATCGCCCAATCAACTTTTGGCACCATTTGCCTAAATCAATCTTTTTGGCTGAAAGCCTTAAATCAACACTTTGGCAATAAACGCCTTTCAAATCAATCAATTCTCTGGCAAAATGCCTAAACAAAATGCACAAAGCATACACACACTCATGCATTAAGCATACCCATTCAAAGCCCTTTAAAAAAGGCCTATCAAACTACGTCGACTTTGGTCTTACATTCAAACGGAAGTACGTAGGCACGTTTGGGATTTAACTCCGAGCGGCAAGTCAAAATCACTTAAACATTTTCATTGGTCCAATTACATCATTTACCCTGCAAAACATTCATTCATCGGTTAGTTCATCAACATGACATGGTCTCGGGATCCTCCTCGGGTTCGCAAATCATGCTTTAACCATTGGGATAATTAATCTAGTAATTAGGTTAATTAAAATTGGAGTCAACTTAGGGTTTTTTCCTAGTTTACCCTAAAATAATTAAACAAGGTGGCGACTCACACATTCACGTGCATTTCTGCCCTTAGTCATATGCATTTTTATGCCTAGTATTTTCGGGGTAGGGGTTCAAAGAAACAGAGGAAGGATTAAGGTGCAAAAGGGCAACTAAAGGACATGTAAGGAATTGCCATGAAAGGTTTTGATTGCCACCTATTTATGATGAGTCATAAGCACCTCTTGCTCATATTTGGTAATCTATGGTCAAAGCTCCATGAAAAGAGAGAGAGAAAACTCTTAAGAACAAGCTAAAGGTGCTTGAAAACTTAGGAATTTTTAAGTGATTCTCAAGGAAAGGTTGGTTATCTTCTCTTCCTCTTTCTTTTCCATAGTTTTATTTTTTATTTCCATGAACTATGATATGAGGTGCTTGCTTATTATTGCAAACGTGGTGGAGATGATGTGATTATAAGTGCTTTTAAGGTGATTAAGGATGGTTAAGCATGAGTTTGGTGTCACGATTGCATTGGGTAATTTTAATCATTTGATTGATATTCTATGGATTAGATATTCTGATATATGAAAGTTAATTATGTTAATTAAGTTTTAGAAGGGTTGTTCTGCATAAATTAGTGGTGGAGGTAAGTAGAATGCTTAAGGAGGTAAAAATTGCATAAGTTTATTACAATTGAGCATCCTAAAATTCAGTCACTAAGATTGACTTGGTTAAATAGGTAAATGAGCTCCAAAAATTATAAAATTTTACATGAAACTATTTTAGGATGTTAGGAAGGCTATGGCAAAAGGGCTAGTGCAATGGGTGAAGAGAAATGGAGTTATAGCTAAATGAATGTAGGCTACTCAATAGAAAGGCTGACTGAAAATAAGGTACTGTGTTTAGGTTATTTAGTTATGCTTACAAAATTCATGAAATTTTAAATGGGAGTAGCTTGATATGTGAGGAAAGATGCTGTAAAAATTTCAAGATAAATGAATTTAAGAAACTAAAATTATAGCCAAAGGAAGGTAAGCTACTCATGTGATTCAAATGTTGTATTCTATTCAGTAGTAATGAATTGAGCATACTTTGATATGTTATTAATTTCCATTATTTTAGTTTTTATTTTAATATTTCTAGGATGTGATTAAGTGTGGGAAATGAAATAATTCATGCCTAAATTAAGGTCATATGGTAGCTGTTAAGCATAGTGAAATTGAAGGAAAAGCATGAACACTACATTTCAATACTTAATTTACATTCCTATGATTGTATGTGTGTGTTTATTGAGTAGTATAAAGTTAATATAAATATTAATTTCATGCTACAGTATCTGAGAGGAAGAGATTGGAAGATAAGTCAATAAATAGAGGAGTAAGGCTATGAGAGCCTTCCAATTCAGGTTAGTACATTACTCTTTTCTTTTTTTATTAAAACCAAAATATATTTGATTTCACATTCCAAAATCAATAAATGATTCATGAATAAAAAGAAATATTGAAATGAAGATTTTATAGATTTTGAAAGAAAAGAAGTATGATTTGATACCTTATGATTTTTAAAAGTTAAATTGAAAGTTGTTTATATAAGAAAGGAGGATGTTGGCCAATTGTTATCTGTAGTATGAGGGGCGGCTATGAATGAATGATTTTAGTAGTGTTTGTGGAAATGGATTATTGCCCAATGTGTTTTCAATTATGTTAATATATGAAATGATTTATAGTCTCATAGCAGCTCATAAACATGTTTATTGCCCTGTTGATATCACTTCATTTGTTGAAGTTGATATTGTGATTGATATGGAAATGAATGATAAGCAAATGATACTGTTCCTCTTATGAGGTTGAGATTGTCCCTCTTCTGTTGAGATATAAATTACAGATTGAGGTTGAGATAGCTTTGTCTTAATGAGCTCATAGGATACTGATGGCCCTTCAAATTGAGTCTATTTATGCGGTTGAGACTAAATTGGATATTGCCAAGTTTCTTAAATGAATGTTTTACTTACAATTGAATTAATTTTTTAATTATGATTATAATTCTCCATAACCATTTTTATAAAAAGGCAGTTATTGATTTTGAGCAAAGAATTTCTATCACTATTTGTTGATATACTTTCTTACTAAACTCTTTACCAAGTTAAGAAAAAGATTGATTTTCAAGAAAGATTAGATGAAAAAGATTTTCATATGAAGTTTTATTCATAGTTATGGTTATTATTGGAAAAATGTAAATTTACACTTGATTTTATATATATGCACCATTAAGCAATTTTCTTAGCAATAGTATTTTCTTACTATCGCAGGGAAAGGAAAGGAGAAAGCAAGAAAGTAAGTCCTGCTTGTTGCGGGATTCCTTTTTGTTTAATGTAGATAATGGAGCTACCGTTGTAACTATCAAGTATCTTGTTTCGTTTGGGAATTCTCTATTATGTATATGAGTAGACATATGTAATTAAAATTTATATAAACTCTCAAGGCTAGTGTGTGTATATATATATATATATATATATATAGGGTTAATTATAACTTTAGTGTCTCAACTTTCGAAAATTTTCTATTTTGGTATTTTAACAGCATACGTTTGCAATCAAGTGTTTAAACTCCAAAAACTCAAAGTTAACAAAACCAATGTATATAATCATCTTTTAGGGTTTCCAGAGAGGACAAACACCAACAATGTAGAGAGATAGAGTGGCTATGGCAGCATTGCAGACTTTTTAGAGAGAGAAATTTCTTAGAATTTAATGGTCTCAAAATAGAAAATCAAAACCACAAAAATGATTATTTTGAAACTCCAATACCTTCATCATTTCGGTGAAGGGAATCAAGGGTCGTTTGAATCATTTTGGCAAAAGGAATTAAGGGTCGTTTGAATTGTTTACCCTTTGCTTGTGTTGGCTAATGGTTCTGGTGATATTGGAAAGGAATGCACTGATCTATGGCCAAGGATTGCAAGTGCAGTTAATGGTATAGTATAAGAATTTGCTACTTTCTTGTTGCATTCATTTGGGAGTTATATTGTCACAGTTTTATTCCTTGAGAGTGTAGGATGTTCTCTTTTGAACTTCAACAAATTTTGTATCACTTCTAATTCATAACCTGATAGTATGATTTATATGTTAGTTAGGAAGGTGCCTCAGGCACCAAATGTGGCATCCTTTGTTTCGTCTCTCGGAAGCCGGCAATGGGTGTTACAACATCCATAATGAATGATGAATAAATACATTCATCACTACTCAGAATTTTATTTATTGAATCCATCTCTAGACAAAAATGCAACTCAGATAAAAAGTGTGATGCTTTGTTATTGGATCTCCAAATCAAGTTCGTTTTATTAATTATTGATGCTCTAGACTCCTGAAACGAAGTGCCTAGCGCCACATGATAAGTGGCGTGTGCCACTTGAAAGGAGCGTAGGCACTCTCCCAGATCAGGTAGTTCACAGAGTGAAACAGAGCCTTAGGGACATGTCTACAATGAAGTGGCACAAGACACTTGCTTGTGGCGCACACCACACATAGTGGCTTGCACCACTAGAGACTCTCATCACTCCACTTCTGTGCAGACAACCTATATTGGTTTATCCTAGGTTTCCCTCCAACCAGGCTCAAGAATGGTGATTTAACACCAAAGATAAAAGAAAAAGAGATGGAGAAAGAGAGTAATGGTTCTCATAAACTACCTCTTTGAAGATTTCCAAAGATTTGTTTGAAAATGGATGAAGGAAACCCAAAGGTTGAGTTTTTGATCCAAAAATCTGAGCTTGAGATAAGATAAATGTGTTTATAGACTTTTTAATCAATACTTAAGGGTTTTTAATCAAAAATGGATGCTTAACAACCTAGATCAAAGAGAAAAGACATGTTTTTCTTTGATTCTTGGTTGAGTTTTAAAAATAATATAGTTTCCTTAAGGTTTCCAAAAATTCCTCCTCAACACAATTCCCAATGCCCTATTTATAGGCAAATGGGAATGTGTTGCCCTATTCTAGGGCTTATGTGGGAAAAATACCACTGAGGGGTCCAATATAGGGCAAGGTCCATTTTTACAAAATCGGACTGGCAGCACGCATAATGAGGCGGTGCACCGAGAAGTGTGCCGGGCGAGCCTAACGTGCTTCTCGGGCCTAGTTTAGTCGCGAAACGTCCGGTGACTCAAGAAAGTAAAAATGGTTAAACAAGTGAATTATCTCAGCCACAGACCATTAGTCTGAAAACTTGGACGATCGGGAATCCTAAATCAAAGTTATATAAAAAACAGTTCGTCATCATTGAACCATTAGGGGCAAATTTTGAACATCTATAATTTGCCCCTACTTTGATGATATTTTGCTTTTTGAGCAAGATGCCATCAATGTGTGAAGTAGACGAGTAAGTAAGAAATACTTACCTGGTTTCGCGTTCTTTGAATGGCTTAGATGGATGAAGTGTGCCATTTTGGCGGCTTTGCGGATGTGAGGTGCCATTTTGGTAGTGTTACTGAACTGCTCCGCCTTGGAGGTTTGTTGCTGAGGACATAAGATGCGGATGAACTACGCCATGGTGGTTGTTGGTGGCTTCAATGAATGTATGCCTTCTTTGAAGGGCTCAGGTGTGCCAATTAGGACGGCTTGGTTCTAAAATGCTCCACTGTGGGAGGTTCTCATTGAGGACATGAGATGCAGGTGGATTGCACTATGGTGGTTGTCGACGGCTTCAACGAATGTGTGCCTTCTTCAAAGGGCTTAGGGTGAACCATTTGGGATGGCTTTGTTCTAAAATGCTCCACTGTGGAGGTTGTCATTGAGGACATGAGATGCGGACGGATTGCACCATGGTGGTTATCGGCAGCTTAAATCTAAGAATAGCCATCTCAGGTGGATTGCGCTATGGTGATTGGCTACAGGAGAAAAAGCATCAGAGTAATCAAGGCCATAAATCTAAGAATAGCCCTTAGCAACTAATCAAGCCTTGAGACAAGCAACAGACCCATTAGGATGCACTTTAATGGTGAAAACCCACTTACAACTATTATCTTTCTTACCTGCCGGGAGAGGCACAAGATCCCAAGTAACATTAGTAAAAAGCAGCCATCTCCTCTTTCATCGCTGCACAACAATCAGGATGGGACAAAGCTTGAACAACAGTTTTAAGGGTAGAAACAGAGTCTAGGTTACTTACAAAAAAATGAGATGAAGAAGAAAGATGATCATAACTGAAAAAAGAAGAAATAGGATAGGTACATTTGCGTTTACCTTTTTGAAGAGCAATGGAAAGGTCAAGGTCTGACTGAGGAGTGGATGGCACATGCTCAGGTTGAGTAGAGGGAATCGGATCTTCTATTAAAGCGGAAGGTTGGGGAAGTGAGTCAAGAGTTCTTGGTCTCTTAGAATAATCCTGTTCAAAATGAGGGCGAGCAGATGCTGGTGCAGGAGTGGGAATAGGAGCAGCATACGTTATAGTAAGAGTAGGTGCAAGGTCAGGAATAGGAGCAGGAGTAGAAGAGCTAGGAAATCGTTAGATAGATTAGACTAAAAGCTCATCATCCTCCCCCTCACTCTATATATAGAAGAAGGAAAAAATGGAGTATTCTCAAGAAATGTGACATTGATAAAGATCCGGAGAGAAACAACGATACCCCTTATGATGCCGAGAATGCTAAAGGAAAATACAATGAAGGGACTTTGGATCTAATTTGGAAACCTGTGGACGAACATCACGAACAAAACAAGTACAACAAAAAATATAAAGTTGAATGGGGAATAGAAGCTTAGAAGGAAACAAGACACTATAAGGAATTGCACCATTAAGCACAGAAGAAGGCATTTGATTGATAAAAAAACATGTAGTAGAAACAGCATCAGCCCAAAAATGTTTAGGGACCTTCATTTGGAATAGAAGTGCCCTAGCAACCTCTAGAAGATGTTGAGTTTTTCTTTTCGCAACCCCATTTTGAGAAGGAGTATCAATACAAGATGTTTGATGGAGAATACCATTCTATGACATATAAGATTGGAAGGAACTAGATAGATATTCTTTAGCATTATCACTTTGCAATATGCGAACAGAGGTATTAAATTGAGTTTTGATCTTAGCACAAAAGGAACAGAAAGTAGAGAATATCTCAGGACGAGTTTTCATTAAAAATAACAAATTAACATGAGAATAATCATCCACGAAAGTTATAAAATACTTAAAACCAATTTTAGAAATAACAGGACATGGACCTTAAATATCAAAGTGAACTAACTCAAAAGGGGATGAAAGCCGTTTATTGACTCGAGGAACTAAAGGTAAACAATGATGTTTGGCAAATTGACAAGACTCAAATTCTAAAATTGATGAATATTGAAATTGTGGATACAACTTCTTTAAAGTAGAAAATAAGGATGACCCAAACGACAATGAACCTCAAGAGCGGATAGAGCACCAGCATAAGCTAGAGATAACAAAAATTGTTCATAAAAAAAATAAAGGCCACCAGACTCACATCTTCTACCAATAATCTGCTTCGTCAAAGGATCCTGAATCACAAAATAGGTAGCGTAAAATTTAACACAACAATTCACTATATGAGTAATTTTGCTAACAGACAATAGATTAAACGAAAAATGAGGCAAATAATAAATAGAAGATAATGGAAGAGATGGGATGGGATTGGCGGTGCCAATACACTTGACAGAAGATGTGGACCCATCAACTAGAGTAACATGACGATTAAATTATCCAGGTTCTTTTAATAAGGATAAGAGACTAGGGTTACCTGTCATGTGATCTATGCAACCAGAATCAATGACCCACTCAAATGAGGTAGACACAAGATATGTAGTAGGGCTACTTGAATTGGCAACATCAGCAATTGAGGAATCAGTAGACTTAGAAGAACGATATCTAGAGAGCTTAGCATATTCTGCAGCAGAAATTTTTACAGTGTCCAATTCTGACTTGCTTTGCTTGGAAATGTCTTGAACAAATCTAGAATCATTGTTGACACCATTTCCTTGTAATTTGACACCATCTTCAATGTTTGGAAACATTTCTAAAATTTGTTCCAAATCACTTCTTAAGCTTCCGTATGCTTTTAGGGATAGCATTTGCATCAGGTTCCTTTTTTGTTTGATTATGGCTTGTTTTACCGCTTATGTGTATCGGGTTGGCTCTTTGGAGCACTTTGATTGTGTGTGGTGTGTTTAGAGTCGCCACCTTAATTTATTTTTATTTTTGGGGAAAATATAAGGGCAAAACCTTGTGATTGACTCCATTTTAGTTTGCTATAAGGATCAAATGCACTAGCCTCGAATCGTTGGGTTCGGGGACTAGGTTTTCGTCTTCTTTCGATTTAAATCAATGTTTTGGGTTTTAAGCGAGAAATCAAAATATCACTTGCGTGGATGATAGTTATAAGATGCATGAACATACTAATAATGCATGACAATTATAGACAAACATTAGAAGCATAAATATTGAAAAATGTGTAATTAAGAGGGGACCCTGACTCTAACCTCGTTTATTGAAGATTCTAGGTCATGTGACACATTTCCCTAGATCCCGACCAGTCAGTTTGGTCGAGGGACCCATTACCTAGGCTAAAATTTGTAGGTATGCCTTCGTACCTCATTCGTATGAGGATTAGGGCGCACAAAATTCTACCATCGATCAAGATGGTAGGGTTTTTGAAGGTTCCACTCTTAGAGTGGGCTTAAAGGGGGTACCAGGCAAACCGGGTGTAACATCCCTTCCCGGTCCACCTGTTAACCCGAATGAACTGAGCCGAGACGCTATAATCTGGTTGAACCTATATCCTGTCATGCTGATATCATTCTGTATGCTAAATATTATGTCATGTTGTTGCTTTATACATCATTTATATAGAGATATTTACTTAATAGTTATAAGACATTACACTATTTTCCAAAATAAAATGGGCCCAACTATGTGCCCTGTACATGCCACAGAACTAAAATATCAAAATGAGTAGCTACCCTGAAGACTGGGTCTTCAAAAGATGAACTGCAGCAGTTGTAAAGATGACTCTCTACGGTCCAGATCCTAAACCTGCGAGTTAAAAAGTTAACTCGCTGAGCAAATAAAGCTCAGTGGATATCTCAACTTAATAAGAACCAAATAAATAAACAAGTAATCACACATATCATTACACTTTCATGATCTTACCTGTTGTTCATTATGCTGTATGAATTATACAACTTTTATTAATCATCGTATAATTTATAAATAATAATATCTCATAACTATATGACTCCATAAGGTTACAGTGAAACCTAAGTGATAAGAAGAACTGTATGAAATTGGATGAATACTATATGGCTGGGCTGCTATGACCCGTATATAATCATATCCACTCAACGGCCTGTAGACGGAGTACCACACTATATGGGGAGCAGATCTGCTATCCTATGTCACGACATAGTCTTATCTACCTGGTTTCTACCTAACCTCAGTGAATTATATTATCTGTATTTCAATAATACAATAAATATATTAAATTATTCATAAAACGCCTAAACCATACTGTTTACCTGTATGCTGTCTCATTCTGTACGTTGCTAACCTAATTTCATGCTTTAAGAGGATTTCATAGACAACTACAAGTAATCTCTAATGAGTAATAATGCAAACAATTGATAACTTGTAAAGGAACTTGCATGGAAATAATCTAACTATTGCACCCGCGACGCAACTCTTACTAATATTTATGTAACTTAATTTATACCATTCAGATTAAGGAAATTCTTGATTTTAATTTAAGTTAACTCAGAAGGTTAAATTCAGTAAAAATCTTAGGCTGAATGAATCTACATATGCATCCCAACATCATTTCTAATGTAGCCCTGAAATCTGCCAGGGCAGCCTGTACATGTTTCACAAATTCTAACATAACTCTTTCTACATAAGTCCAATTTAGGTAATTCTAAATTCTATGGTTACCTCACACATTAGCGTACAAATATGTCTTCTATCACATCTCCTAAATATGCTGGTAAAGTAGTCAAATATTGAGCTAAAGCAACTTCCAATCTGCCTAGCCTTTGGTTTCCAGCCTGCACAGTTTATACCATTTTGGTCATTCTTTCAATTTATAAGTCCAATTTAGGCAATTATAAATTCTATGGTTAGCTAACACATTAAGATACAAATATATCTTCCATCACATCACTTAAATATGTTGGTAAAGTAGTCAAATATTGAGCTAAAGTAGCAACTTCGAATATGTCCAGCTTTTGATTTCTAGCCTGCACAGTTTGTACTATTTTGGTCATATCTTTCAATTTATAAGTCCAATTTAGGTGATTCCAAAGCTCATGGACAGCTAAAACATAAAGGAACAAATAACTCTTGTATATCACTTCCTAATTCCATCGTTAAACAGGTTCAAATTCAAGTTGAATGTATTGGTTAGTTTTCCAACAAACCTGTTTCAGTATGAATTCAATATCTATTTCATTTATTCAATTCATCCCATGCTTTATCAACATTCTCAGACCTATTACTTAACATTTCAGTAACATATCTTCTCACTATCATCACACTACACATATTCTCATGAAAAAAACAATTTGGTAAACTAAAAGAGGTATCAAACCTTCAACCAAAAAGCTTTAAACCTTCATCTTAGCTTCCTTTTTCTTCTAACTTTGAACTCACCTCTCCTATACATAATAACATCTTATTAATAATCCAAAATATCACTAAATTATGAAATTCAAGAAATTCAACTTACTTAGATAGAGTTATAGGTTGAATTTAATGCTTGAATACCATTAGAAATGATGGAGAAAGTTAGGTTGAATATGAAGGTAGATGAAGGAGATGAAGATGACGATGAAGGAGAAGATGGAGAAGGTAAAGTGAAATGGAATTTTCGGGTAACCTCTGAATATATCTGCTAGTATGTTAAAAATTACCAAATAGTATCTAAATTTTCAATATTTTACAATTTAATACCTAAACTTTATACTTTAGTTCAATTAGGTCCTAATCATTATACTTTTATTTCAATTGAGTCTACATCTTTATGTTTCATTCAATTAAGTCCAATTCTTTTATTTATTTAATTTAAATCCCATTCTACCCCACTCTAGAATCTAATGGCTCGAACTTGGTTCTGGTTCGGTCCGACTTGACTCGACTCACTAAATGCAACGACTCGATTCAGTAGGATGTCATAGTTCTCCCCTCCTAAATAAAAAACTTTGTCCCGAAGTTTACCTGTTGTAAAAAAATGCAGATACTGTTGTCGCATGGTTTCTTCAGATTCCCAAGTTGCTTCTTCTATTTTATGATTCCTCCAAAGAACTTTTATCAATGCTATTTTCTTATTTCGCAATTCTTTAATTTCTCTAGCTAGGATCTGAACTGGTTCTTCATAAGTAAGATTTGGCTGAATTTCAATCTCTTCTGCTGATAACACGTGTGATGAGTCTGATCTGTATCTCCTTAACATTTATATGTGAAAGACATTATGAATTCGATCTAATGTCCAAGGTAACGCCAGGCGATAGGCTAATGGTCCTACACGTTCAACAATCTCGTATGGACCAATGAACCTAGGACTAAGCTTACCCTTTCTTCCAAACCTTAGGATCTGACGCGGAACCCTATGGAAATTAATTACAAGAACTCTATAACAAGATTTGGAATAAATCAAAGATCAAACTAAACTCCCCTCTATGGCACCCAAAGCTTAAAGAAGCAAGAACACTAATAATAGAGTAAAAGAATAAGATAAACGCCCACAAATAAATTGATAAGTTTACCTTGATTCTTGATGCAATCAGAGGAATGCAATCTCACAATCTCTCTAATCAAAAGTACATGCCAAAGCATGAACAAGCTGTATCTTTTTTTAATTCATTAAATGATTTTTTTAACAACATAACAAAGCTATTTATACTAAAATCTGAAAACCTGATCCTTAAAGGATTTAGAATAACTAATCCAACTAAGGATAAGGATAAGGATTAACTAATCTAAACCAACTAAGGATAAGGACTAATTAATCCAATCCAACTAAAGATAAGGAATAACTAATCCAAATAAACTATGGATAAGGAATAATTAATCCAAACCAACTAATTAAGGATAAGGATAATTAATCCAAACCAACTAAGGATAAGGAATAATTAATCCAAACCAACTAAGGATAAGGAATAACTAATCCAAACAAACTATGAATAAGGAATAATTAATCCAAACCAACTAAGTATAAGGAATAATTAATCCAAACCAACTAAGGATAAAAATAAAAGGGTGGCCCAATTTATTGGTGGCCCAACCCATTAACAACGTTACAACTCAAAACTAACAAAAATGGGCTAACTTATTACGCCAAAGTTAGGCTGTAGTACGGCCAGGGCATGCCACACCATCAACATATGCCTCCAATCTCCAGGTTTAAAACAACATGCCTCCTTCCCTTGTTGGCACGGTTGGCATAGCCTTTGTTCTTCATGTCCATATGAGCCCTAGTCTTAGCGTGCATTTCCTTTACTAATGCAGTCTTCTTCTCACCATTAGAAAACTCATGCAACAAAGAAACAGAACTAGAAGGTAGAGAAGAAGTGTCAATGTTAGTCAAATTAAGCAAAAACTCCTTAAACCGAATCATCAAGACCGATCTACCCTCACTAACACTGCTTTGGATCTCTCTCTCTATCACATACATACTTTGTTTCTTTCTTCCGTCTCTTTGTTTTTCACTCTCAATTGGGCCATTAATTTGTTTTGTGATTTTTGTGGCCTTTTTCTTCTCATCCTCACTCTTTTCTCTCTTTTGTTCTCTTGATCTCGAAACCTCACTCTCTTTTTTTTCTCAATGTCGAAACCTCTCTCTCTCTCTCTCTCAAGTAGCTTCTTTTGGTCATTATATACTTCTTGAGGTTATAATGGTACAAGAACCACCTTTTTACCCTTATGAACCAAAGAATACCGGTTGTGGAACCCATCATGAAGTGCTCTCCTATCATACTGCCATGGTCTTCCCAACAATAAATGGCCTGCCTACATAGGTACTATATCACATAAAATCTCATCTTTGTACCATCCAATAGAAAATGGTACAAGTACCTGTCGTGTCACCTTCACCTCCCCATAATCATTCAACTATTGCAATTTATAAGGTTTAGGATGTTTAAGACATGCCAAATTCAGTTTGTTCACCATACTTACACTAACAACATTAGTGCAACTACCTCCATCAATAATAAGAGTACACACTTTTTCACTAATCAAACATCTAGTGTGAAATATGTTCTCACGTTGCTCAAGGCTTTCCTCCTTAACATGCATATTCAAAGCACACCTAGCAACTAAAGTTTCACCATGTTCAGGAAGTATTAAATTATCTAAATCATCATCATCAACATCAATCAAAGAAGGCATATCATTATAATCACTACATTCAGATTCAGAACTAATATTCCCATTATCTCTAGCAATCATAACTTTGCACAGCCTCTTTACCTTTTGAAGCCGAATCTGCCTCTTGGGAATTTGAACCTTTAAAATCTTTCTTTTCTCCTCCCTTGGACCATTTAGATCCCCATGTGTTGTTAGGGTACTTGTTGGTGGATCTCCCCTTTTTCTGCCTTTCAATTTTCATGGCCATATCTACCATCTCTTCCAGGGTATCATAGCGATACATCTCTAAAGCATCAGCAATGTCATTATTTAGACCTCCAAGGAATCGTGACATGGTGATTTGCTCATCTTTCTCAATCTTGGCTCTAGCCATGCAAATCTCCATCTCCTTGTAGTACTCTTCCACACTCTTCCCTCCTTGCACCATTCTTGCTAATTTATTGTGCAAATCCCTAAAGTAATGAGTAGGGACAAATTTTTGGTGCATTAGCTCCTTCATGATCTCCCATGGTGGTACAGGTCGCATTCCCTTTCTTCTTCTTTTTAATAGCAATTGTTCCCACCAAAACATAGCATATCCTTTGAATTCAACAGCAGCAAGATGGGATTTCTTTTCTTAAGAATAGTTATGGCATTCAAAGATTTGTTCCACTTTTCTCTCCCATTCAAGATATTCTTCAGCATTATTATTACCTTTGAATTCTGGAATCCTCATTTTGATTGATCCCAAATCCCCATCAATTTTACAAAAATCAGTGTTTTCAGTCTCCTCATAATCATGAATTTGAAATCTAGCTTGTGGATGAGCTCTTGTCGTATTAGAGCTTTGTGAAGCCTTTATCTCTCGCTTCCCTTATGTCTTGAAAGAGATTGTTGAAGGTTCTAAACTGTCCTTAGATTGATTCCATGAAAAGTTTCAATTGAGGATCTTTAATTTGATTTCCATCCCCATTACCATCTCCAGACTTGCCTGTACTCATGGTTAGTATTTAAAATAGAAAATACGAAAAGATTTGAGTTAATAGTAAAGCACTCCCTCACGTGTTTACACTCCTTAATCACTCCTTGCAATTCCTCTAATTGTACTTCAGAATCTTAGGTCAACCAATCAACTCAAAAGCATGTTTAGAAACAAGGAATAAACCTTAACAATAAAAGTAAGCACAAATTCTAGAGAGAAGACTGAAAAACGAAAGGGATAGCAGCATAAGAACAGAACCATGTACTACTTAATTATCAATTAGAGTGTAGTAAACAAGCAAACACACCCTAACAATGTAGAGAAGCAAGAGAAAGCTCAAAATACGAATAAAGAAACTAGAATTTAAAAGACAATTTCTGGATATAATGTATGGATTTATTTTACTACAAAGAAAACCAAATATCAACCTAATTAATTATACCCAAACAAAGCAAGCAATCAAAGAAAAATCCAAAAATTCAAAAAAAAAATTTTTTTTTTTTTTATAAGGTCAGAGTCTAGCACGGGTATGCTAGATGGAAAGCACAGGGGTGCTGACTTGTATCCTCTCTTATCCTATCAATATTATCCAATTTAGTTAGGATTAGATTTTGACAAGGATTATAGTGGATAAGCTTAATCTCAAAAGATATGGACAAATAATTCTTGTTACCTTATCCACAAAGTAGTTAAGATTAGGTTTTATCAAAAGATTATAGTAGACAAGCTAATCTCCACAAAATAAGGTCAAAATCCCTATGAATTAGGATCAAATCCCTTTGAATTAGGAACAAAATCCCTATGAATTAGGAACAAAATCCACTCAACACAATTCAAGCTTCAATGGTGGACGAATTTTTTTTTTCTTCCTTTTTTTTTTAAAACAAAATCTAATTAGCAAGATCTAATATCACAACTTCCAGATTTTTTTTTTTTTTTTTTTGTAGAACCAAGAACGAATCAAGAAAACATAATGATGCAAAATTCAGAATTAAAACTAAGCAAAACAACAAGACAAACACAAGAATTTAAGAAAACAAGAAAAAATCAAAAACCCCAGAACTAAGATAAATAAGAATTTACCTTAATCTTTGGCTCTGATACCAAACTGATGCGGAACCCTATGGAAATTAATTCCAAGCACTGTATGACAAGATTTGGAATAGATTAAAGATCAAACTAAACTCCCCTCTATGGCACCCAAAGCTTAAAGAAGTAAGAACACCAATAATAGAGTAAAAGAATAAGATAAATGCCATAAATAAATTGATAAGTTTACCTTTGATTTTTAATGCAATTAGAGGAATGCAATCTCACAATCTCTCTAATCAAAAGTACACGCCAAAGCATGAACAAGCTATATCTTTTTTTAATTCATTGAATGATTTTTTTAACAACATAACAAAGCTATTTATACTAAAATCTGAAAACCTAATCCTTAAAGGATTTAGAATAACTAATCCAACTAAGGATAAGGATAAGGATTAACTAATCTAAACCAACTAAGGATAAGGACTAATTAATCCAATCCAACTAAGGATAAGGAATAACTAATCCAAATAAACTAAGGATAAGGAATAATTAATCCAAACCAACTAAGGATAAGGATAATTAATCCAAACTAACTAAGGATAAGGAATAATTAATCCAAACCAACTAAGGATAAGGAATAAATAATCCAAACAAACTGTGGATAAGGAATAATTAATCCAAATCAACTAAGGATAAGGAATAATTAATCCAAACCAACTAAGGATAAAAATAAAAGGGTGGCCCAATTTATTGGTGGCCCAACCCATTAACAACATTACAACTCAAAACTAACAAAAATGGGCTAACTTATTACGCCAAAGTTAGGCTATAGTACGGCCAGGGCGTGCCACACCATCAACATATGCCTCCAATAATGTAAGAAGCCTAGATGTGCCTTCAAGTTCCACATAACACTTGTTGAAAGCAAGGTCATGAAGCTCTTGTGTAACTTGGTCTTGAACATATAAGGACATGGCTGCCCCATATCTCTTTGTATGACTTCTTGTAATTGGTCCATTAGGAAGCACTAATGGATTTTTCATGTTGTTCTTCTTGTTCCCTTGGACTCCATGGATGAGTGATGGTGGATCCGTATCAGGATCTTTTTCCATGGTGAAACTTTTAGAAGTACTTTATCACCGACCGTATACTCAGTTTCCTTTCTCTTTATATCAGCATAGGACTTCTGTCGATCACTTGCTTCTTTCAACCGTTTTTTGATGATTTCCACTTTCTCTTCTGTTTCTCTAACCAATTCTGGACCCAGAATCCTCTTCTCACTAAGTTCTATCCAACACATAGGTGTCTTGCATTGTCTGCCATACAACGCTTCATATGGTGCCATCTTAATGCTCAATTGATAGCTATTGTTGTAGGCAAATTCGAAGAGATGTACATATCTGTCCCAGCTGCCTTCAAATTCTATAACACATGATCTCATCATATTTTTCCAGGATTTGAATTACTCTCTCTGACTGGCCATCTATCTGATGATGAAATGCAGTTTCGTTCCTAATGCTTCCTGCAGTTTACCCCAGAACTTCGATGTAAACCTTAGATCACAATAAGATATAATGGATGATGGAACTCCATATAGTCGAACTATTTCTCTAACATAAATTTCTGCTAAGTTGTCCAGAGACTAGTCCATCTTGACTGGTAGAAAGTGCGCAGACTTGGTTAATCTGTCTACAATTACCCATACCGTATCATGCTTACGCTACGTCTGAGGTAATCCGGTAACAAAATCCATCGTGATCTGCTCCCATTTCCATATTGGCACTGTTATTGGATGAAGCAACCCAACTAGCAATTGATGTTCTGCTTTTACTTGTTGACATGTCAGATATTTTGTTATAAAATTTCCGATGTCTTTCTTCATGCCCGACCACCAATAGCCTTTCTTCAAATCCTGATACATCTTAGTACTGCCTGGATGCATTGTATATGGACTCTTGTGAGCTTCATGTAGAATCTTCTGTCCGATCTCCCCTGTCTATGGTACAGCAACTCTATTTTCGTAGAACAATACTCCACTGCTATCCAATCTGAATTTCCCACCATGGTCTTCCTATACTTGTTTAACCCATATTGCTATTTGCTTATCTTTCTTCTGTGCTTCTGCAACTTCCTGAACCCAAGATGGTTGTACTTGCATCTCTGCTAGAATAGCTCCCTACTGTTGTAACTTCATGCTGATTCTCATTGATCTCAAGGCATACAATGATTTCCGGCTAAGGGCATCAGCTACCATGTTAGCTTTGCCTGGATGGTAATTAATGACATAATCATAATTAGCCAGAATCTACAACCACTTCCGTTGTCTTGAATTCAAGTCTTTCTGTGTCGGTAAATACTTTAAACTCTGATGATTTGTGTAAATGTAACACTTTTCACCGTACAGATAATGCCTCCATACTTTCTGTCTCAGATAATCTCCATTCCGAGAATTCACCTTGTCGATCCCAAATCCTTTATGTCAAATGCTTTTGACAAATCACTTTTTAACCTGCTAATCATGTGTGCATCTTGTCCAACGATTAGCATATCATCAACATATAAGAGAAGGATGATAAATTTACCATCAGGGAATTTTTAGACATATACATAAGGATCTGCATCTATCCTTTTGTATCCTTGATTCACCATGAAAGAATCAAACTTTTTATACTATTGTCGGGGCGCTTGTTTCAACCCCGTACAAGCTCTTCTTCAAGCTACAAACCATGTCATCTTTTCCCTTGACCTTTGTCCAGTTCCTCTTGTGTTCATTTTCCATAGCTTCTTCAAAGCTTTCAGGTTCTCCCCTGTCAGTCGTTAGTACATACTCATTGACTGGATATCTAGTAGATGGTTGTCAGACTCTACTAGATCTTCTTAATGTTTGAAAACCTTCCGGTGCTGGTGGTTGAACATGAACACCCTAATCTTCATCTGGTTCATTCTGATTAGGAACTTCTGGATTTTCTAACTCTGGCACTTATTCTTGTGGAACATTTTCTTCATCTCCAATTTGTCTGTGTTCTATTGGAGGACTCTCTGTATGTCTGTTGAGTCTTCATCAGATCTATTGGCACTCTACTTCAATATCTTCAATAGTCTGATCTTCAACAAATAAAGCATCACAATTTCTTATAATCGTCTTCTGGATTGGGTCATTAAACTTATATCCAAATTGGTCTTGGCCATAACCAATGAATACACACTATCTAATCTTGGCATCAAGCTTAGACCGTTCATCCTTCGGGATAAGCACAAAGGCTTTGCAACCAAACACCCGCAAATGATCATAGGAAACATCCTTTCTTGACCATACTCTCTCTGGAGTATCATACTATAGCGGAACACAAGGTGAACTGCTGTAAGAGGAGCTTCACCCCAAAATCTTTTAGATAACTTTGTATTTGAGAGTAAACATCTGACTCTCTCCATCAAAGTTCTATTCATTCTCTCAGCCAAACCACTCAATTGTAGCATCTTGGGAGGTATTGTTTGACGTCGAATGCCATGCTCTTTTTAGAAAGCATCAAATGGCCAGTGTATTCTCCACCATTATCTGTCATGATACACTTCGGCTTCTTGCCTGTCTATCTTTCAACCAGGTTTAGAAGATTTCAATGTGTATGCCCAAGTCTTCCTAGAATGGTCATTGATAAATGTCACAAAATATCGATTTCCACCATCTGACATCGTCAATGGTCCACACAAATATCTAAATGAATCAGATCTAATACATTCTTCATTCTGGAAGGAGGGGTAATCTTGAAAGCTACTTTGTTTTGCTTTCCCGCCATACAATCAGGGCACTTGTCTAAGTGAACTTTATCCAATCCAGCTAGTACGTTCTTTCTTGCCAGAGTTGTCATTCCTTTAGCTATCGCAAATGAACCTTTTTTCAGCTTCCACTGACTATTTCTGAAGGTGCTACAGAAACTTTCATCATCAAATCTACCAACCGAGATTTGGACACATGCTCGAAAGCCCATTGCTCATCAGTCTTGTCTTCTGGTTTAGTTGAACTAAGCACGGGCAGATGCATTTTGGTTACTGTAAGGAGATCTCACATTTTATTTCTCCATATATGGTAATTCGCGCCATTTAGACTGATCATTTTGCTTGTTCATTTTTACGTGTATAGAATATCATCACCAACATAAACCGTATATGTGAACAATAGTATATGTGAATAGTGACCATAAATAGTAACAGTATACGCGAATAGTAACTGTATGCAGAAATAGTAACTGTTCACGTGAATAGTACTATGCATGGATAGTGCTGGGCATACTTGAAACGGATTCAGCAACAGTAACGCCAATAGTACTTTTCACCATCAACTTTGAGTTTCTATTTTACTATTCATCACTAAGTCGATTCTGCAACGTCTTTCCAAGCGGACAGCACCAATGAACTCGTCGTAATTTTCTCTTCGTCATGGTATATTTATTTTTAAAATATATCCACGGATCCGGTACCGCTATCTGACTGGTTAAACCTACCGAAACCTTCGGCTCTGATACCACTTGTTAGGGCCCAGGTGATAAGATTACAAAAATAATTACGGCAGCAAAAAAGTAAAATTGTAACACACAGAAATTTACGTGATCCACCCTTAACTGTTTAGGGCTACGTCCACGAGATCAATTCTGAATATTTCTTTCACTATTAAAATAGTAGACTTACCAAGAGAGTAATACAAAAATAGTAGCACTCAAAGTGTTTCCCAAAAAACAGCCCATAATAATTTCCTCATTATTTTTCTCTCCTTTCGTTTTAGCAAAACTTGATAACCCCCTCTCTACATTTTTTTTCTTTTTTTTCTGCTATGTGATGTGGTTGAGGAAAACTTCTGTGTTTATAGAAAAAGGAAACACGTATTGAATGCGATGTACAATACTAATGCAAATTGGCTATCACTTTCAATTTGCACATTTCACGGCTGCCGACTGACTTCTTTACTTCCTCATTCCTTTACTGACTTTTCTTTATTAAAAAAACAGAAGTGTTTCCTTTTTTTCTTCTATTTCAAGAGTGCGTGGGTCCCACATGTCGGAGGGACCCACAACAACATTAGCGGTTGAGAATTAATTTATTAATTTATATGTACGTCTTCTTATCTTAAAACATTAATGTTTAATCAGTCACGCAATGGTCGGTGCTATGATAATGCTATATGATATATTCAAGGAACATCATCTTCTCCATCTCATAATTACATATTAAGCTGCAAATGATGAATATGCAGAGCTTCTTCAATATGCTTCCATTGATCCGTCCCCAATTTAGTACTTTCTCTGTTAAAATGTAAGTCTTTTATGTTAAAATGTAAGTCTTTTTGAGCATTTTAAAGATAATAAATGATCTGTTTTCTATTTATCCTTATTTATATTAAATACAATTTATGATTTGAAAAACAACTAATAATAATGATATGAGATAAAAAGATAATTTAATCAAATTACTCCTGATTTTATTATAATTTAGGGAAATTAATTGTTTCGCAAAAAATCTTAAAACGACTAATATTTCGGAACGAATGGGTATTAATTATAATTTATAATCTATGTAAAAGTGTGAAGGGAAACATTGAGAGTATAGTTATGGTTTGAATAACTCCTGACGTACGGAGCAACATGAGTAACAAGCTAAGGTTATGGGTAATTCTCAATAAGGATTTATTTTGAAGATTCTCAATAACTGATGCAAGAAACAAAATTGTATCTTAGTTAATGGTTTAGAACAACCTGAATGAATACTCAGCTCAAGGGCTGACTAACACGATGAGATACTAACTTGCTTGGGTACAGAATATGAGAAGAACCCGATCAAAACTTATGTTATTCCTCCTTTGCTATGAGTATAAATTATATAAGCATTAAGGATAATGAGAAATTGTTATGAATCAGGAGATAATGAGAATGGTTTAAGAGGAAAAGTATTGATTTGACAAAGGATAATTGCATAACCTAGGTAAATATGGGAAAGAAACCTTGTTTATCCATTAGGGCAATTGAAGGAACCTAGAGAACCGTATTGGTATGATCTGCTCAGATTGCGAGCCTAGAATGCAACGGAATTTAATTATATCAAAAATCCCAACTTTCGATATCGAGCAGATTATATTGGAGTAGATTATATTTGAAACTTGATTGCTAAGTTGAACCCAACCCATAAGCATGTTGTTGGAATTCTCAGGGTTGAGAACCTTCTAAATTGTTCAAGATTTTAAATATTAAATTAATTAGTACGGTTTAATTTAATAATCAAAGAATAATCTAAAACCTAGCTAAACCAAAGATAGGGAAAATCGCAATATAAACCAACTAAAATTAATTGAACTACTTAAAAACCACTAGAAGCTAAATCAAACCAGTGGAAATAAATTAGGAACCTAGAAGCTTCCAATAATTCAACCCTTTTGAATTAAACCAAAACCTAGACATAAACCAATCAATGAGAGAAAGCTTAACCTCATCTCATCTCTCCCTTGAAATTCAGTTTGAAAGAAAAATGTAAAAACGAATTTTTATTTATTTATCAGAGAATGGCAAATGATTTTGTCAATTGAGTCAAATTCATAAAACCCTTTTGAGTTATTTTGGCCAGACAAAAGTTTATACCAACTCAAAATTGTGAAAAGTTCCGATCCCTGCAATAGCTGAAAAATTGATATTGAAACTGACACTGAACTAAAGAAAACTTCGGTTCACCAGATTAAACTGAAAACCATGTGAGAATACCAAGCTGAACTGGTTCCGTTACACGCCCCTACTTCCACCCAGTTAGGCCAACGGGCTTCCGATGAAAAATGGGGAAAAAAAAAAAAGAATAAATCTGATACATGGCAAATGGTCTGGCATTATATTCGAATATAGGAATAAAAATGTACACCAGTATGACTTCTATATGCTGATATATCACTCGAAAAGTCGGTCTAGTTTACAGCATTAAAAGATTTTCCATATATGAGGTCTACCTGACTTGGAGATGCTCAAGATTCAAAACAATTGCAAAAAGATACTCGGAGATGATTAAGCTCAAAATCCCAAAGAAAAAAAATGTAAATGGAAATGGTACTTCATTACCAGATGTATAAAAGGATGCCACAAAATGTGAATCTACTTGCTCATTCTCGATGATAAGCAAAAGTTCCAAAATATGGAACCCATGGACATGAAGGCTACACGAGCTTGAAGTGGCACCACCCTACAAAAATGCCAAAATTTAGTGCTTCAATAAACCAATTTCTCTATGTTTGGTTCGGAAGAAAATGCAAATGGAAATAATGAAGAGCAAATTTTGATACTTGAGAATTGGGAGGATTTGATGAAAGGAATGCATAAGCACAAGTTTACTCTGACCACTGCTAATCAAATTCAGATGCTATATGTAGCTACCAAAGAAAAATAAATGCTATGTAGCTCTTTGTCAACCCAACAAAAAATATCAAACAGAAGCATTCACTGGCTTAGCCTAGTGGTAGAGCATCTTTTAACTTGGGAGCAAATCCAACTCTCCATAAAAAGAAAGATAAATTGGTTTCCTGTGATACCATCACCCTACCCTAATAGAAATAGGCATGTCCTACTAACTATGTAAACACAA
The DNA here is from genome assembly GCF_041381405.1 of Jatropha curcas. Lineage (NCBI taxonomy): Eukaryota > Viridiplantae > Streptophyta > Magnoliopsida > Malpighiales > Euphorbiaceae > Jatropha > Jatropha curcas. The sequence goes on along the minus strand of NC_143154.1, from coordinate 16,310,374 downwards.
ATCACAGGAAATTTAATCCCAATTCAAACAATTTGAAATAACTTAATGATATTTTTCAGACAAATAAATTACGGTTAATTGTTACAACACATCTATCAAGTTGATCTTATATGTTCAACTATTGGAATCTACACAAACGCAAGTATTTTTCTGCTAGCTAAATTATAATCCACATATTAAGCATTACCAAACATTGTGCAACATATCTCTACTGGATAAATTATAATCCACATATAAGACAATTGAAAATTCTGTGATCAATGGAAAATCAAGCCAAACTTTTTGGAAAATTCAAGTAGATTACAGGACAATTTTTTTTTTTTTAATAACTGTCTCAAGTAGCAGTATTATGAGAATGAATGCATTTAAATATTCCATTAAGTGATATAAAGACACCTTCTGAGGTTTTATACATGTTAAGAGTTTATGATGAGATTTAAGTTACATAATTATTCTTATTTTAGTTAGTTTAAGTCTGACAAGAATAATACTCCACCACTAGCAATTCATTCATTTTCAAGACACCCAATTTATTATCTATTGTTTGATCGACCAAAATCCAATATAATTCATATGTTTTGAGGTGGAGCAAGATGTGTTTATTCGCAGCTGATTTAAGAAGGCACTAAAAAGGATGTGTCATGGATTTATTGTGTATTATTGCAGAGATAAAAATATACCTCCAAAAATGTTCCATATTCTATGTAAAATCTAGAGATATTTCTTAAGGTTTTCATGCCAAAACTGACCAAGGAACATAGAAATGAAGGCAGGAAGATTTACCAAAAATTCAATGCGCTAACAGGGATCCAGAACCTAAATCCTGCATTGATACCAGATGTAAAGATTAAATCAAACAGAAAACTAAGCCAACAGCAGTTTCCTGAAGGAGTTCTTTACCGTATAGCAATGTGGGAAGAGCATCTTTTTGGTACTTCCCTGGAAGCTGGGAAAGTTTCCCTTGCCATAAATTATTCCATGCAAAAACAACAGCAATGACAGATGGACCAAGCACTACTTGGTTCAACATAACCTGAATGAAAATGAAATTTTGTGATATTTTTCCAAATAATCTTGTTATCAAAATGGTAGAACAGAGATCACACTAACCCAGCACTCACAGAAATAGGTTTCAGAATGGAACTTGTTAAGGATTAGTTGTAAATAGAGTTCTATTAGGAGTTAGATTCCTAATTAGTTTATGATTTGTATTCCTAAATAGCTAGGTAACATAGGAATTCCTTATATATAGACCTATGTAATCGATTGATGAGATACAAGAAATACAATTACAATATATTCTCTCAACATGGTATCAGAGCCTTCCATTAAAAAAAAAAAAAAAAAAAAAAATCCCGAAACTTCCCTTATGAGAAGCCACTGCCACCCTAGGAAGCCTTTCTAGAGTTAGTATTTTGTCTCACCACCGACCTCAGGATATTCTCCAGCAGCTGATCAGCGCCTCCCCAGAATCCAGTTGTCGGATTCCAAGTGAATGGCCCCCACGCGTCTCCTCTTTCTTCTTGCTCTAGTTCATGCGTTGGCGCATGTCCAATGGTCTTTTTCACTCCGGTTCCTCTCTCCGGCGTTGACTTGAAGATAGACGTGCAACCCAGTGAGTTGCATCTTTATTCTTGGGCTTATTCAATAGGTTTGTTTGCTGCGATTCTGTTACAACTGTGTCGGGCAGTCTTCTGCTACTGTTGTTGCTTTAATTTGCTGAGGAAACATATTTTTCCTTTGCTGTGACAATTGGTTTAGGTAATTTTCGGTGATTTTCTAGTGATTCCTTTTTGCATTAGGGTTTAGTACTGCACCTTTGCTGCAGTTACGGGTATTCTGCTTTTGAACTCTCTCCTTTGTCGAGAGCAGTGCAACCCCAGTGAGTTAGCATTGTGTTCTTGGCCTTCAGTGGTGTGCTCTGTTTGCCAGATTTTCCTTTGATGCGTTTCTGAATATCTGTGCTACTGGGTTTCCTCTTTGAGGCATTGATTATGGAAGCTTGAAACAGCCCTATGAGTTGTTTTCTGGTTCAGTGAGATTTGTTTTGACAACCTAAGTGTGTTGTCTTGATTCTGCTACTACTATTTGGTTTGGGGTTCTTTATTGCTATAATGAAGTGGGTACAGTTGCTGAGTATGGTATTGTGCTTTGCTCAAAGTAATAGTTTGTAACAAGTTGAGCATGATTATCATCTATGCTCCAACTTGAGGGGGAGTGTTAAGGATTAGTTGTAAATAGAGTTCTATTAGGAGTTAGATTCCTAATTAGTTTATGATTTGTATTCCTAAATAGCTAGGTAACATAGGAATTCCTTATATATAGACCTATGTAATCGATTGATGAGATACAAGAAATACAATTACAATATATTCTCTCAACAGAACTAAATCTAAGCACAAAAGAAGGGATAATTACTATTTAATCTAAGCACAAAAGAAGGGATAATTACTATTTTATTGTTGCGTTTTTTTCGAAATTAACTCCTGCATGCCTGTATTTTAAAAAATAGAAATTATCCTAACTTTTGAATCCGTTGAATAATTAATCAAACTGTTCAATCAAAACCAAAGAAAAGAGGTTAAAGTTGAAAAATGCCTATCAAGTAGTATGGGCTCTGAAGTCGGATTGTGTCATGGGTATCTGGACGGGATAATCTTCTTCAATGCTGTCTATGTTCTTAAAGTTGGTTTTTAGGACTTTCCTTGAACGACATATGGTGATTTGAAGAAAATAGGATTGTAAAGAAAGCTCGTTAGTGGGAGTTGTGGCCCCTTTGTTAATTGTACAGAAATTCTGCTTATTTGATTCATAAACATGTTCTCGTAAATTCTGTTAATTACATGATTACATAGTAGGAATATTCATCAACTGCAGCCTCTAATTAAGGCCTTAATTCAGAACAATACAATCAAAATAATATCTTAATTAATGACAGCTAATGACAGCTATAAAGTCTAATTAATCATTGTTTCCATTCATGCTGTTGTTGCCATCTATGTCCTGTTGAGCACTCCTTGAATATCTCCTGCCAATGCATATATCCTTAACATTACTCCCCCTGGAGAAAGAGCATGTCTCAAGCTCAAAGTATGGACAAGAAGCTTGGAAATTAGGAACTGTTTTCTAAGTCACAATAGATTGAGGCATTCTGCCCCATCGAACTAAAAGCTCCCAAATGCCACGGTTGAGACGTGAACGAGCAATGGTTTTAGGGCTAGGAATTACACTGCCATTCTCTAGAGTCGGTAGAGATGGAATAGTTGCAGGAGATAAACCTTTAAATTCTTTTAACAGAGAGATGTGGAACACATTGTGAATTTTACAAATTGGGGGCAACTCTAATTGATACGCAACTTGCCCAGCCTTATGAATTACCTTGAAAGGACCATAAAACCGAGGACCCAGCTTGTCTAAGCTTGGCTACAAGGGAATGTTGGTGGTGAGAATGCAACTTCAGCCACACCATTGTACCTGGTTCAAATTCAAGGTCATGATGGCCTTGATCATAAATTGCTTTGATTCGTTGTTGAGCTTGTTGTAGACAACTGATCTCTATTCATCAAAGCTTGATCCATAGTGTCTACCCAAGCTGTAACCGCTTCATAAGAGGGCAAGCAAGATGGGTCTCGATACACAACCTTAATTGGAGACTGCTAAGGAAAAGTTAGTAGTCCTGTTTGTACATAGCATGATCTTAGAGATTTATTCCTGTAGTCTAAGATTTATATTCATAAATAGTTTAGGAATCACTTTGTATATACACTTGTCTTTCTCATTGATGAAATAACACAATGGATTTCTGATAGCATTCCAGATCCAGGCCCAAGGCCTTTTAAAGTTTATTCTAGAAGGGGCAACAAAGAGAACAGAAGAATATGGATTGGTAATTCAGCTAACCCATATGAGCATCTGGCGGCAGTCAAGCAATCAGGTATTACATCCGATTTTATTGATGATTCCATCTCTCGAGCTGCCCAGGCCCCAGATTTAACAGACCCACAATTGCTCGGTTATTTTCTAAATGGACTCAAGGTAGATATAAGGGTGAGAATGCATTCCTATGATACTGTCGATCTATATCAGGCGATGAAGGTTGCCCATGAAATAGAGAGAGAGAGAACTAGCGCAATCTTATCTCCAACCAACCACTACTCAAAAATCCTCTCACCGATCCACCTCCCGTGAATATATGTCCAGTCCCATTTTCAAGCTTGGTCCAAAACTTTTAAGCCCATCCCCAATACGAGCCCAAATACTAACCCATGCTTCGACCCGATCTAAAACCCATATAGCCAACCACACCCGCCCACCAGATCAAAGTAATTGCACTGAACTCAGCCATCAACTTCTTCCTCTTCCAGCTCCTCCACGAAAAAAACCCACTACACCACCCAGAAATCGTGGCGTTCGCCACTACTCCCATCAAGATTACCAGGAACTACGCGCTAAGGGTATGTGGTTTCGATGCAAGCAACCTTATTCTCTTCTACATGAACATCCAAATAAATCGCTCAGGGCACTAATTGGCAGTGAGGATGAAACACTAATTGATGAGGGCCAAGTTGCAGAGACAGAATCTGAATCCCAAACATTGCTTCCCTTAGAATTTGACGATCCCACTTTTCTCAATTGAACTTGCCTTTGTTCTCTGTGGGTGGAATCTCTTAACTACGCACCATGAAACTTAAGGGTCTTGTATCAGTAGTAATAATGGTTGATAATGGAGCACGTCATAATTTCATTTCTGATCAATTGGTGGCTCTCCTCAAACTACCTATAAACACCTATAAACCCCACTCCACCTTTTTATGTCCAGATAGGTGAGTCATCACTTACGCTCCAATGGAGTTTGTCGACAATTACAAATACAGCTGGGCAATATTGTGATTAACGGTGATTTCTATGTGTTCCCTTTAAGTGGAGTTGACATTATATTGGGAGTGGCTTGGCTAGAGACACTTGGAGAGGTATAAGTCAATTGGCAGCACTTAACCATGAAATTCCTCCAACAAGACAAGCTCATTACTCTCATTGGGATCCCTCATTATCTAAATCATCTGTCTCCTGCAAGTCCATCCACAAAGTCTCTAATGTGGATTTCTCTGCCTTGTTATATGAAAAGTTAATCCGAGTTATTTTCTATCTTTTGTGCCTTTTTTGCTGAAATAAGAACACAATTTAATGTTTCTATACAAACATTACGCAGTGACAGTGCTAAAGAATATTTTTCAGAAATCTTTCAAAATTATATGACACAAAATGGCATTTTGCATCAATCCTCATGTGCTGATATACCTTCTCACATGGGTTGCTGAAAGAAAAAACTGTTAGCTCCTTGAGGTAGCTTGAGCACTTCTTGTTCAAATGAAAGTTCCTAAACCTCTTTGGGTTGATGCTGTCTCCACTGCTTGTTTTTTAATTAATCGTATGCCTTCATCCATTTTTTAATTAGGAATAATTTTTAGTTTTTCTTCTTTATTTAGGATTTTTTAGGATTAGCTAAATGGGAATACTTTTCAGTCTAGGAGTATTAACTAATTAGAAATACTTTTCAGTCTAGAAGTATTAACTAATCAGAAATACTTTTCAGTATAGAATTAGGATTTAAGATAACTAATATAAATAGGACAGAAACAATTAGTTTATTGTATTGTTTTTTCTCTATGAATTCAGAATTTTAGTTCTAAGGGTTTCTTTGAAACCGATTATGTTATTTTGTTTAACTGAAATCGTCCTATTCTAGCCTAATGGTTGAGAATTAATTACCCTATATCATCTCTCTCACCCCCCCCCCCCCCCTGCGCCCCTACATCAAGTGGTATCCTGCGTCATTAAGTCTTTTAGGAAAGTTTCTTACTTGTTTTCTCTCATCCACAAACCTCTTAAGCATTATTTAAAGCTCCAATACCATGTTAACAAAAATGGTAGAACAAGGATCACACTAATCCAACAAACATAAAAACAGGTTCTTGAGTTGAAACTTCAATAATACAAACTTCATTGATTTCTTTAACACTTGTATACAAGAGATATTACATAATCTAAGTGCAAAAGAATGGCTTTCTGTCAACCCGATGCCTAAGCTTTAACTTGCCTTTTAACTTGCTAACCCATACTTAGCTTTTTTAATATTACAAGCAAACTTTATTTTCACCTAACCCCGCTAATAGACTTCTTGTCACAACAGGCTTTGTGACAGAAAAACAAAATAGAAATTTCCCTCCAAAAAACTAATTAACTAAAAAGTAAAAGCCAATTTGCAGTTCTCAACAAATCTACTCTTTTAACAAGTCAAGTTACTGAAGCTATCAAAATTAAATGTCAAAAATCAAGAATAGATAGTACCTTCAGCATCAGATTCTTTGCTGACTGCTTAGGCAAACAAGAATCAAGATATTGATACCATGCATAAGAACCAGGGCCATAAAAAAGAAACCCATAAGAAGTCATCCGCAAGGCACGAAGCCAATCATGGTCCAAAAGGATGGCCCCCATAAGATCCTAAGCAACAGAAGTGGGTTAAAATCAAAAATTAAACAGCTGAAAGCACTACTTAGCTAATGCAAAAACATAGGAAAAGGAGAATTTAGAGGATTTCCTGAATGCATCAATTCTAACGATGAGCAAAAATCAATAATATGTGATGAACAGCAGTTGCATGAATAATATGAAACTAAATGTAGCCTCCACTACTACATAGAGTAATGGAGACTATGTCCCCACTTGCAGTACTAGAATTGGAGGCCTCATATGGAAGGGGAAGGCATATTTTGTTTGATTACCATCATCTATTTAAAAATTGATTGGCAATTGCAATTTCAGCTTATAACTTTATTCGCCACTATTTTATCTTTAACTAATACATACTGTGTGTTATTTTCACAGGCAATAAATTGAAAATGTCGCATGGCCAATAAGAAATTATGAGAAATGACCGCAACAGTTTTCAGTTTTTTGGGAGATTAGATTTGTTTAAAGGGAAAGGTGTGGAGGCTTGACCTGTTGGCCCCTACATTACAAGACAAACACAAAAACATCAAATGGATAAATAGAACATTTTTTTGATAACATAAAAGAATAAAAAGAAAGTTCATTTCACACTGCCATAAATATTACAGAATTTTTTGAATTAAGAAATCAAAGATAAAAAAACATATCCACACCAAATGTTCATCAGCAGGAAAGAATAAAGCATTTGATAACATAACAGAATAAAAAGAAAACCAAATTGATTTATAAAACCTACAGAAATCGAATATGACTTGTGCTTTCTCTTTCAATAAAAAAGTAATAAGTTCAGCTAATAAAAACAGAGATACAAGCGTAAGAAAATCATATAGCATTCTATTTGTCCCTCTACTACTAAATAAATTCATTATAATCAAAAAGAAAAACCAACACTAACCTTGTCGTCGCTATAATCATTAGAAGGGAGAACAGAGTTTTGCATGGAGGCTTTATTGTTTAGCCAGCGGTCTCTAACTTGGGCGATTGTGTCTCCAGCAAGTGCGAGAGAACCCGCCGTCACAGCTTGCTTTAAAGGGAACTGGTGACGGCCTCCTGCCACTCCATCATAGGATTTCGACGCATTACTTTTACAACTATATGGCTTACGTTTTCTTATTTCCCTGTTCCACCCCCAAAAAAACCCGCCATTGCCACCGCCTAAAGCTTCCATCAACAAGACTCACCCACTGAGAAAACCTGGAACGAAATTTTTGTATCCGCCCAACACCCTACAGATATTCTATTTCGCTATTTTCACCCTTAAAATTTTAGTAAATTGCTCTTTGACTCCTGATATTTAATCACATATTTTAATTGGTCCTTTAATTTCAAAAATTAAAAAGAAAATTATGATAATAGTCCCTGTATTTTGTAAAAAAACTATTTTATCCTTATTTTTTAAAAGTTAGACTATTGTAACTTGTATTTTGAGTCCATTGTACTATGTTACCTTTTCATCCAATTTTTATGATTTTATAATATAATCTGAAGAAAAACCTAGGGGAGTCAAAATGGACTATGACACGCGAACACGATTCATCTAACACGTAAAATAAACGGGTTAGGGTTTATGTTAAATAAGTTAGTGTCATAAACGGGTCACTCATTTATGACATGAATATAAATGTGTCGTGTCATGGATTGACACAAAGGTTAGGTAAGTGACCCGTTTATTTTAAGATAAAGAGATAATTTTAGTGTAAAATATAAATACCTAACTAAAATCCTATTTAAAATTTATTATTGTATTAATTTTTTGTTATTTTAGTTATGAATCTTAGAGAATCTATATATTTTATATATATTTATTTATTTTTAAATATTGATTTGAGTAAATAGGTTAAAACTTAAAAATATCATAAACAGGTTAAGTGGGTTGTATACGGGTCAACACGACTTACTTAACCTGTTTATGCTATTAGGCGGGTTACACTTGTCATGTTCGTGTCACCTGCCTAATTTTCATATTGTGTTTATGTTGCGAAATTTGACACGATTATTAAAGGTTTGTGATTGTGTTGACTCTAATCGTGCCGCGTGTTAGGCGAATCTCCGTGTTGAACCCAACACATGAATCCGCTTTAACACCCTTAAGAAAACCTAACAAAATAAGGACAAAGAAGAAAATTTTTTTTCACCAAAATACCCTTTTCATCTTACTCTTTTTGATTGTTTAGTTATTTAAAAAAATATAGCATCCAAGAAAACGCATATCAATTTTCAAGGACTCAATCTGGGGTTTAGTACCACTACTACAACTACCACAACGAGTTTCAACTCTAGCACTTTTGGATCTGCATCTAGATAGTCGAAACGTTCATAACTCAATTCAAAAATCCAATTATTCCAACAAGCTTTCTAACTTCAATGGTTAATTCACAAATTCAACTCAATTACTATTCAGTGCTTGGAATATATAGTGATGCTTATTGAAAGCTTGCTCTAGTAATTTAAATCAATCTTGTTTTATTATTTTCTATTTTAATTTGTTTTTAAGATGGCAAGTTTTTAAATGCAATATTTTTCTAATATTAGAATTTGGGCATTGAAAAAATGGCATCCAGACAGGTGGATGGAAGAACCATGGGTATGCTCTTGAACAACATTGTTTTTTTTTTTTTTTTTTTTTTTTTTTTTTTTTTTTTTTTTACAGTTTCACTAACGATTCCAAATTGATAATCGAGAAAATTATTTTCGAGTCCCTAAGGTTTTATAAAATATATTAGTTCGTCCTCACTGTTTGTACAAATTATTCCACAATCCTTGTGTCTGCCTCCGTCTGATTCTTTAGTCCTTCCATCGAAAAGTAACATTTTTTTGTTAATTTTTTGTAAAGAGACAGAAATACCCTCATTATATCATGTAAATGGTACAATGAATAAATTAAAAATACTAAAAAAAATCAACAACCATAAAAATATTAATGTAACGTCCTAACACCATGTATCCAAGGATAAATGGTGCTAAGATGCTATATAACATATCACACAGATCTTTTAGTAGAGGTATAATTCACATCATGTATTGGGCAACAGAAATCAGTATCGAAAAATTTCTTACTTTTCACATACAGTCATATTGTGAACCCTCCCCCGAAGGCAAAATTATGTTTTAATGAGGTATGCTCACATGTGTGTTTTATGAAGTCGCCACCTAATTTATTTTTATAAGGGAAAACTAAGAAAGAACCCTAAATGACTCCAATTTTAATTAATCTAAGTCTAGATTAATTACCCCAAAATTTAAGGCATAATCTACGAACCCGAGGTGGATCCCGAGACTATGTCATGCTGATTAACTAACCTAAGTGTAAATGCTTTGCAAAGTAAATTGATGCAATTGGACCAGTAAAGTGTTTTGGTGATTTCGACTTGTCGCTCGGGGTTAAATCCCGAACGTGCCTACGTACTCTCGTTTGAATGAGAGATCAAAGCCGATGTAGTTCGATAAAGCCTATTCAAAGGCATTTTGAAGGGGTATGCTTCATGCCTGAGTGTGTGCATGCTTCGTGCATTTTTTTTAGGCATTTTTGCCAAGGATTGATTGATTTTTTGTTTTAGGCATTTGTTGCCAAAAGGTGTTTGATTGGGCAATTTATTGCCAAAAATTGATGTTTGGGCTATTTGTCGCCAAAATGGTTGATTAAGGTATTTGTGCCAAAAGTTGATATTTGATTAGGTAATTTGTTGCCAAAGATTGGTTAGGCGATTTATCGCCAGAGTGATTGATTAAGGGCATTTGTGCCAAAGCGGTTTTGTTGGGCAATTTGTCGCCAAAATGATTAAGGCATTCGTGCCAAAAGATGATATGTAATTTAGGCAATTTATTGCCAAAGAAAAGGTGATATTTGGGCGATTTATCGCCAAAAAAATGGTTATTTGAATTATAGGCAATTTGTTGCCAAAACGTGATTGATTAAACTGTAGGCAATTTGTTGCTAAAAACGTGATTGATTAAGGCTTTTAGCCACAATTATTGATTAATTGGACTTTTAGCCGAACTGTTCGAAATAAAGGCAATTACACCGTAATTATTAATTAACTAGGCACTTTAGCCAATATATTCGGAGTTAAGCATTAATACCACGATTATTGATTAACCGGACATTTTAGCCTAAACTTATTTACTTAAGGCAGTTTGCTACCAAAATGACGATAGTGTGAATGCAGTTATTTAATTAGAATTTAGAGTAGAAGAGAATATGCACAAAATGCTGAAATTAAATGGGCAGAGTTTCGTTATTACCTGAGTTAATCGGCGGCCGCTTCTTAGCTTCAGTTTGAAAATTTCAGATTAAGCTCCTCCTTTGGGGAATATTAATTAAAATTAATTCAATTAAGTGACCAAATATCACAACAGCAGAGTAATAAAAGCCTAAACTAAATGCAGAAAAGCAGTAGAAGAACCGCAAGGAGCGTAGGAGAGAAGAGAGCGTCCGTCAGCACAGACCGAGTGAGTAAAACTGTTGATTCGGGGCTGTATTTATAGGGAAAAACCAGGCTGGAGGGCGGCTGCTGCCACCGTGGACGGCGGCTGCTGTTACCCTATCCTGTCCACTCGCTAGTTTTTTGTTCCAAAGGCTTTTTCGGAAGTTCCGTACCTCCAAAAAATATTCCGGGACCAGTTCTGCGATCCTCATAATTTTCCGGACGTTTCAAGTACCATATTTGCAGGCTGCTGTCACCCTATTCTGTCCACTCGCTAGTTTTTCGTTCCAAAGGCTTTTTCAGGAGTTCCGTACCTCCAAAAAATATTCCGGGACTAGTTCTGCGATCCTCGTAATTTTCCGGACGTTTCAAGTACTATATTGGCATACTTTCGGTGAATTTTTCGAATGGCCTCCGGTCAAGCCGGACTGTTTACAGTCCGGGAAAACAGGCTTTTTGAGCCTCAAAATTTGAGTATTCGCAGTTGCCCCCCACCGGCAACCATAAAAATGATTTATGGGAGTCGGTGGTTGTCTGAAAAATAAATTTTGAAGGCAAAAATCGGACGCGTCCAGAAGCCCGCCTTTTGGCTATTTTCCTTATAAATAGCTGAAGTTGCACTTTTACATTCATTTTTAACTTTCAAACTCAAAGATTTCTCTCAAATCCTCTCGAAATTTGAGCCAAAAAGGCAGTTTTCTCTAGGAAATCAGTTAGTTTCTTCTTCTTCTTCTTTTTTTTCAAAAATGATTCCCTCGTAATTTTCCTGACGTTTCAAGTACCATATTAGCATACTTTCGGTGAACTTTTCGAATGACCTCCGGTCTGGCCGGACTGTTTGCAGTTCGGGAAAACAGGCTTTTTGAGCCTCAAAATTTGAGTATTCACAGTTGCCCCCCACCGGCAACCATTAAAATGATTAATGGGAGTCGGTGGTTGTCTGAAAAACAAATTTTGAATGTGAAAATCGGACGCGTCCAGAAGACCCGCCTTTTGGCTATTTTCCTTATAAATAGCTGAAGTTGCACTTTTACATTCATTTTTAACTTTCAAACTCAAAGATTTCTCTCAAATCCTCTCGAAATTTGAGCCAAAAATCGGACGCGTCCAGAAGCCCGCCTTTTGGCTATTTTCCTTATAAATAGCTGAAGTTGCACTTTTACATTCATTTTTAACTTTCAAACTCAAAGATTTCTCTCAAATCCTCTCGAAATTTGAGCCAAAAAGGCAGTTTTCTCTAGGAAATCAGTCAGTTTCTTCTTCTTCTTCTTTTTTTTCAAAAATGATTCCCTCGTAATTTTCCGGACGTTTCAAGTACCATATTGGCATACTTTCGGTGAACTTTCCGAATGACCTCCGGTCCGGCCGGACTGTTTGCAGTTCGGGAAAACAGGCTTTTTGAGCCTCAAAATTTGAGTATTCACAGTTGCCCCCCACCGGCAACCATAAAAATGATTTATGGGAGTCGGTGGTTGTCTGAAAAACAAATTTTGAATGTGAAAATCGGACGCGTCCAGAAGACCCGCCTTTTGGCTATTTTCCTTATAAATAGCTGAAGTTGCACTTTTACATTCATTTTTAACTTTCAAACTCAAAGATTTCTCTCAAATCCTCTCGAAATTTGAGCCAAAAATCGGACGCGTCCAGAAGCCCGCCTTTTGGCTATTTTCCTTATAAATAGCTGAAGTTGCACTTTTACATTCATTTTTAACTTTCAAACTCAAAGATTTCTCTCAAATCCTCTCGAAATTTGAGCCAAAAAGGCAGTTTTCTCTAGGAAATCAGTCAGTTTCTTCTTCTTCTTCTTTTTTTTCAAAAATGATTCCCTCGTAATTTTCCGGACGTTTCAAGTACCATATTGGCATACTTTCGGTGAACTTTCCGAATGACCTCCGGTCCGGCCGGACTGTTTGCAGTTCGGGAAAACAGGCTTTTTGAGCCTCAAAATTTGAGTATTCACAGTTGCCCCCCACCGGCAACCATAAAAATGATTTATGGGAGTCGGTGGTTGTCTGAAAAACAAATTTTGAAGGCGAAAATCGGACGCGTCCAGAAGACCCGCCTTTTGGCTATTTTCCTTATAAATAGCTGAAGTTGCACTTTTACATTCATTTTTAACTTTCAAACTCAAAGATTTCTCTCAAATCCTCTCGAAATTTGAGCCAAAAAAGCAGTTTTCTCTAGGAAATCAGTCAGTTTCTTCTTCTTCTTTTTTTTCAAAAATGAATCCCTTTTATAACCACAGCATGCACAATTGGACTAAGAGTTTCTCCAAGGTAGAAAAGATCAATTTGGGGAGGTACGGTCTATCTCCTATTGCTACCCTTAGGGGAGTAGTTATAGACTGGGATTTTTTACAGGCCTGCATCAGATTTTGGCACCCAGAGGCCCACGTTTTTCAATTCGGTCCATGATGGAGGAAATGTGTCCTCTCTTTGAGGAATTCTGTATGATTATAGGGTGCGATCCCAATGCCCCTTTGGTTAGACATGAGGTCAAAATTGGGTATATGCGGTCATTTGAAAATCTATTCCAGTTCAGCCAGCCACAGGCTAGGGCCATGGTTGTGGATGACCAGAAGGCAATTCTGCTACCACTAATTGATGAATTTTCAGAGACTCGACCAGATGACCCAGACCGGATGAGGCTGAGGATGCGGGCTTTTGTTTTCTGCTTATTGGCAGGTTTCTTGTTTAATAAGGATCCAGGCTTTGGAGATTTACGATTCTATCCAATGATTCATCAGATGGAGGACATGGGCTGCATCGGCGGTATTGTGCTAGTCGAGACTATCTGAAGTCTTGACAGAGCCGCCTTGGGTTTTGACAATTGGACTGTCTCTCCGATCATTCTCCAGTTATTTTCCCTTCTCCTTTTCCTTATTGTCTCTTCTTTCTTTTGGTTCATTCCTTCGTAATAGAAAGGATCTATACTCAGGTTTGGTTAAAGGACCACCTCCAAGTGTTTGCTGCTCCTAGTTTCTTGCCTTATAACCCCTCTCAGTATCGTATGCGGAGGATCCTGATCACTCATCCGTCTACTGATGCATGGACCTCATGGCTGATTGAGTTGGGTCCAAATGAGGTACTGTGGTACATTTCCTGGTATGACATCACCCGCTTTATCCAGGTTAGCTTCCGCCATACCCGAGTTTACCTGCTAGGCCTTACACATTGCATGTGGTACTGCGCTTCGCGTGTTTTAAGGCAGATGGGGATAGACCAGACTGTTCCGATTGTGGATGGCACTTCTGTTGATTCAGTTATTACTCCAGGTGTTACCCGAGCCATCTTTAAGGCCTGGGTTAGAGATCATCACATGGTTAGGCCCCTACCTAATCCTGCCGGTGTTCATTAGGCCCCTACCTAATCCTGCCGGTGTTCATACTTCTCCAGAGTATCGACCCTGGTTCATTGCTGCTGTTTGGCTGATTGAGAGGCCAAGGAGGAACGCACTGCTGAGTGCACTTGAGGGTTGGGCTCAGGTTAGCGCCGATGATGCGGACGAGACTGATGAGGAGATTGTGATGGCTCCTCGGACAGGCGAGGTTGGAGAGGGTTTAGCACCTAAAGACGACATTGAGGATGTTGCCCCACGTAGGCGACGGGACGCTTAGATTTTTTGGACTTTAGATTTTATCTAGAATTTTGACTTTGGATTTTTTTCTTTGGATGTATGTTTTTTGGACTTAGACTTTTATTTTGTTTTTTGAACTTTATGGACTCTTTTGCTTGACTTTATTACTTTGAAACGGAATGACATTACAGTTTTGACTTTTGGGCTTTCCAAGCATTTCCCAATTTATTTATTCAAGCTCTAACTTTTGCCTAAGCCGCCCTTTCGGGTTTTTAGCTTAGCGGGCCCTGACTTTTGCCTAAGCCACCCTTTCGGGTTTTCAACTTAGCGGGTTCTTCTTTTTTTTTTTTTGCACTTTTTCTCTTTTCTTTCCTCTTTTTTTTTTTTTTTGGCAAAGAAGAATGAATCATGAAATGATTTTTCCATTAATGTTTAGACCGCGCCCAAAGAGGGTTGCCTACATATCTCTGATACATAATTTCTTTTTTCCGAGGAGAATCAGGTCTAATGTAACTCTTTTTTACATCATGCAATGATTATAATTACACATAATATGTTTTTAACTGATTTAAATTACATGGATTCGTGAACTCCAAACCATCTAAATCAGTCAAAATGACGGCTCTGTCGGACAGTAGTCTCTTTAGAATGTAGGGCCCAGCCCAATGAGGGCGAAACTTCCCACGTGGATCTATGACTGGTTGTCTAATTTCCTTCAAGACCAAACAACCTTCTTCCAATTTTCGGTCTTTGACCTTCTTATTAAAATGCCTAGCCATTCTCCTCTGGTAAACCTGAGTTCGGTGGATCGCTTGTAATCTTTTCTCATCAATACCCAGGAGTTGGAGGTGGTAATTCTGAACCCAATTTGCTTTGCTGATTTGGCTTTCCCGGATGATTCTTGCCGACCGAACTTCCAGTTCAATAGGCAGAACTGCCTCCATACCATATACCAAGGAATACGGAGTTGCTCCGGTGGGCGTTCTGATTGAAGTCCTATATCCCCATAGGGCATTCGGTAACTGTTCATGCCAAGCTTTATGCTTTTGAACAGTCTTCTGCAAAATGACTTTTATAGCCTTATTTGCAGCCTCTACAGCCCCTTTTGTTTGTGGACGATAGGGTGAGGACTTATGATGTTGGATTCTCTTTTCTTTCAACAAATCAGAAAATTCACTCTGAAAGTGGGACCCATTATCAGTGATGATCTCAAATGGCATTCCGTACCGACAAAGGATGTTAGTACAAACGAACTGTGCCGCCTTCTTGGCATTCAAAATCGAATAAGAGGCTGCCTCGATCCACTTAGTGAAATAATCTACAGCAACCAGGATGAATTGATGACCATTAGAAGCCTTTGGCTGGATCTTTCCGATCACATCTATGCCCCAAGTTGTGAAGGGGCAGGGTGAAGCAATGGGATTCAAATTGACCGGAGGCTGTTTTTGCAGCTTAGCAAAAATTTGACACTCATGGCACTTCTGCGCGTGCCTCACGCAATCTGCATTCATAGTTGACCAGTAATAACCCAGGTTCATGATTTTTCGAGCCAGAGCTATCCCGTGCATGTGTGGACCGGACCCCCCCCGTTGTGTAAGGAATCCATAATGGTTTGAGCTTCCCCTTTATCTACGCATCTTAGATGCAAACCGTTCCAACTTCTTTTATATAGAACTCCCCCAGTAAGGAAATATCCGGATGCTAACTGTCTCAGTGTCCGTTGATCAGTCTTCGAGGATCCATCTGGGTAAGCCTCGTTCTGAAGATGATTTTGTACATCCTAAAACCAGGGCTTGTCATCGACCAAATTCATGATGTGGGTCGGCTGTTTCTGTAGCCGAACTGTCAAAGGTCGAATGATTTGATTCCCCTCTACATTGACCATGGAAGCTAAAGTAGCAAGGGCATCAGCAAACTGGTTTTTGGCTCGGGGCAAGTAATGGAAAGACAGATCCTCGAATTGTTGAGCCAATTCGTCCAAGCGTTGTAGGTAAGGAACCAAACGCTCTTCCTTAATTTTCCACTTCGTTAGAGCTTGGGAGACTATTAAATTGGAATCCTCGAAAACCCTAAGGACTTTTATCTCTTTTTCCAGGGCCGCTTCTAACCCCTTAATGCAAGCTTCATACTCGGCTTCATTGTTGGTGCAGTCGAAATCTAACTTGACTGCTATTGGGACGTATTCTCCATAAGGAGTTTTGAACACGACTCCAATTCCATTTCCGTGATAATTCGAAGCTCCATCAAAATACATCTCCCAAATGTCATTTTCCATGTTCAAGAGATCTTCGTCGGGAAACTCCACTTCTTTCATTTCGTCTTCCACGGGCAGTTCTGCTAATTGGTTAGCCAAGGCTCCTCCTTTTACTGCCTTCCATTGTATAAATTTCAAGTCATGGGCTGCGAGCACTGACACCCACTTAGCCATCTTACTGTCAAGAACCGGCCTCTCCATAAGGAATTTCAAGGGGTTCGATTCAGACATAACATATATGGTATAGGATGAAAGGTAGTGCTGCAGCTTTGTACAAGCCCAAACTAGAGCCAGACATAACTTCTCTATCTTATTATACTTCAGCTCATGGTCTAGCATCCTTTTGCTAAGGTAGTACATGGCATTTTCTACCCTGATGTCTTTTGCTTGTTGAGCTAGCATTGCACCCATCGCTTCTTCTATCACTGATAGGTACAATAGCAAAGGTTTTCCTGGCCTTGGTGGTTGCAAGACTGGCGGAGATAGTAAATACTGTTTGACTTGATCAAAGGCTTTCTGACAATCTTCGTTCCATTTGACGGATACCCCTTTCCTGAGTAATTTGAAGATCAGACCACAAGTATCGGCCAATTGATTAATGAACCGGTTGATGTACTGTAGCCTTCCTAGGAAAGCCCGAACTTCCTTTTCCGTCTTCGGTGCTGGCATTTTCAAAATGGCTTTGGCTTTTGAAGGGTCAATCTCTGTGAATACCCAAATTTTGAGGCTCAAAAAGCCTACTTTCCCGGACTGCAAACAGTCCGGCCGGATCGAAGGACGTTCAGAAAGTTCACCGAAAGTATGCCAATATGGTACTTGAAACGTCCGAAAAATTGTGAGGGTCGTAGAACTGGTCCCAGAATATTTGTTGGATGCACGGAACTCCCAAAAAGCCCTTTGGGACGAAAGGCTAGCAAGTCCGCCGGCCACGGCGGCGGCGGCGGCTGGCAAGGGCGGCGGAGGCGGCCGCCGGAAACGGCGGCGGCGACCGCCTGCCAGGGCGGCGACCGGCCACGGCGGCAGAGGCCGCCCTCCAGCCCGGATTTTCCCTATAAATACAGCCCCGGTTCGTCTTTTTTAGGCACTCGGTCTATGTTGACGGACGCTCTCTTCTCCCCTACGCTCCTTGCGATTCTTTTACTGCTTTTTTGCATTTAGTGTAGGCTTTATTACTCTGCTGTTGTGATATCTGGTCACTTAATTGAATTAATTCTAATTAATATTCCCCAAACGAGGAGCTTAATCTAGAATTTTCAAGCTGAAACTAAGAAGCGGCCGCCGATTAACTTAGGCAGTAACGAAACTCTGCCCATTTAATTGCAGCATTTTTTGCATAATTTCTCTTCTAATCCAATTCTGAATTAAACTGCTGCATAAATGCATTCACATCATCAATTTGGCAAATAAACTGCCTCAATTAAATATGGTTAAGCTTAAATGCCCGGTTAATTAATAATCGTGGTGTTAAAGCCTAAATCCGACAATATTGGCTAAAGTATCTGGTCAATTAATGACTACGGTATAATCGCCTTTATTTCGAACAGTCCGGCTTAAGTCCAATTAATCAATAATTGTGGCTAAATAGCCTTAATTAACCACGTTTTTTTCTTTTAGCAATAAATTGCCTATATTGCAATTCAATTGATCACTATTGGCAAACAAATTGCCTATAAATAAGATTAACCATTTTTAGCGATAAATCGCTTAAATCGAAGCTTTGGCAAAATGCCTTGAATTAATCAATCTTTTGGCTAAAAGCCTTAAATCAATTAATTTTGGCGACAATCGCCCAATCAACACTTTCTTGGCAAACAAATTGCCTAAATCAACCCATTTTGGCTAAAAGCCTTCAAATAATCACTTTTGGCAAACAAATCGCCTAAATCACATCAACTTTTGGCAACAAATTGCCTAAATCAATCTTTTTGGCTAAAAGCCTTAAATCAACACTTTTGGCAACAAACGCCTAATCAAATCAATCAATTCTTTGGCAAAATGCCTGAACAAAATGCACGAAGCATACACACACTCATGCATTAAGCATACCCATTCAAAGCCCTTTAAAAAAAGGCCTATCGAACTACGTCGACTTCGATCTTCCATTCAAACGGAAGTACGTAGGCACGTTTGGGATTTAACCCCGAGTGGCAAATCGAAATCACTTAAACATTTCATTGGTCCAATTACATCATTTACCTTGCAAAGCATTCATTCATTGGTTAGTTCATCAACATGACATGGTCTCGGGATCCGCCTCGGGTTCGCAAACTATGCCTTAAACATTGGGATAATTAATCTAGTAATTAGGTTAATTAAAATTGGAGTCAACTTAGGGTTTTTTCCTAGTTTACCCTAAAATAATTAAGCAAGCTGGCGACTCACACATTCACGTGCATTTCTGCCCTTAGTCATATTCATTATATGCCTAATATTTGGGGGAGGGGTTCACAGTTTGGCGACTCTACTGGGGAATAGTTATGTAATCATTTTGCATAAAGTGGACTACAATTGCTGCATCAAGTAACCTGCCCTTCTTTAGGGTATTATTTTTGTTGAGCTTTGTTTTGCAAAGTACTTTAACACGAATCAAGTGTTCTTTCTTTAAGAACACTTGATAAGGAAATTTGGACTTAATTGTAAAATTTAATCAAAACATTTAAATTTGTTGATTTATTTGCACGATTGAGATTCTTTTTCTCCATTGCATAAAAAACGAATTTCAAATGAATTTCTTCTCTTCTGTTCAAACTTTTGAGTCTGGATAGCAAGTAGCGCTGATCGGCAGGTCTCCTTGATTATGTCGACGGACAGCCAAAGCGTCCTCCCTGTTACCGCAAACCATCCCTAATCCTTTTGGGGGTGGCCCATGAGTATGCGTACTGTTGGACCCACGCGAAACTCTTTGTTTCACATGTGGTTAGGTATATCCTTACTCAAGGTTCAAGGGTCCCTTAATAAGCCAATTCTCTATTTGTGTCATAGCCTATAGAACCTATCCTTTAGGGCTGTATGCACCCAATGATGTGAATCATATCATTAAGACGAATTATGACGTGATGTTGTGCGTATTCATAGCATATCAGCTCATAAACATTAAAAAACATTAAAAAGAACACAAAATATTCTTTTTAGTCATGCACAGTTGGACAAAGAGTCGATCTACCTCACATCAGCTACCCTGATACACGAACCACTGTACCCTAATCCAATTACCCTTATACTTACAGGTACCCGCTGTTCGAGTGCCTATCCAAGTTCCAGTCACACCTACAGTGCTATCACCAACCTCACCAACTTCACCAACCTCACCAGCCTCACCAACTTCACCAACTTCAACTGCACCAATGGCATCACTTGCTGACATCCAAAATCTCATGGAACAACTAGAAGCTAGAATGGAAGCTAGAATGAATGAGGCATTAGCTGCCCAGAGAACTGCCCTAATAGCTGAACTAGGTAGTGGTAATGGAAATGGGGGTTCCACTGCGGGAAGGGATCCTCCTACCTCCAATCAGGGGCCTGCTGCTGGACCGACATCCTCAAACCCTACCCTTAACCTGGATGACATGCCCTCCAGAACTGCTGCTGAGCTGGAAGCTCAGAAAATGAAAGAAAAATTGGAACTCTTGGAAAGGTCAATCACTGCCCTTAAGACACACAAGGAAGTGGTGGACATGGACTCCTTGTCCTTGTTCCCTGAAGCAAGATTGCCGATAAAATTCAAGATGCCTAACATGGACAAGTTTGACGAAACCACTTGTCCCAAAACGCACCTGAAAATGTATGTGGGTGCCCTCAACCCGTTTGGCTTGAACAGTGAGCTCCTTGCTCAGTTGTTTCAACAATCTCTGACTGGTGCTGCTTTGAGATGGTTTGTCTCGAATGAAGACCAGGGAGGACATGTGCAATGCGTTTAACACGCAGTGCCACTATAATATAGAGGTGGATGTTACTCGGAGAGAACTGGAAACCACCAAACAAAAGAGCAACGAACCCTTTTCCTCGTTCCTTACGAGGTGGAGGGCCTAGGCCACCCAAATGATCAATCGGCCTTCAGAACAAGAACAGGTAGACATAATCATCAAAAATCTGCTGCCTGTCTACCAACAACAAATGCAAACTCAGTACCTACCAACGTTTCAGTCGCTCATTGCTACTGCAACCAAGGTAGAGGATTTAATCCAATTGGGTCAACTGAAAGAAGATCTCATGCAGCCCAGTCTCTTTGACAAGGTTGCGGTTATTACTAGTCATGATGGGAACCAAGACTTGCTGAGCCTGATCAAGCCGAATGAAGGGCCTCTCACCAATTGGTATACCGAGGAGGAACGCGCTGCTGACAAAACCCTTCCCGAGCCAAACCTAGAGTCTAGACCTGATGCCAAGTTTTGTACTGAGTTTGAGTCTGACCCTGAGTCTGAAACCAAGTCAGAGTCCAGTTCCAGTTCTAAGTCGTCTGTGTCGGATTTAGAAAATCTAGACTTCAAATTTGATGTAATTTTTGAGGACGATTCTGTCCTAATCAATAAGAGCTTGCAAATTATTGGCTACCCCGCGTGCCTATCTTTCCAAGCATTTCCAAGCAAAAATAATGAAAATCAAATAAATGAAATAAAAAATGAAAAAGAAAAAATAATAATTGGCAAAGAAGAAAATGAACATACATACATTGCATCTGACTGTGTGAACAGGGAACAGGTCATTGAATGCTTGAAAAAGTTTGCCGATTGCTTCATGTGGAAGGCAAGCGACATCACGGGAATTGACCCGGCAATAGCGATGCACAAGATCCCAGTATACCTTGAGGCTAAACTGGTAAAACAGAAGCTAAGAAGGCTGAAAACAGAATGGTCCTTGAAAATCAAGGAGGAAGTAGCCAAGCAACTAGAGAATAAGTTCATAGAACCTATTGCCTACCCGATGTGGTTAGCAAATATTGTGCCGGTGCCGAAGAAAGATGGCAAAGTCAGAATGTGTGTGGATTACCGGGATTTGAATAAAGCATGTTTGAAGGATGACTTCCCCCTGCTGCATATTGACTTGTTGGTGGACCGAATGGCTGGACACGAGATGGTCTCCTTGACCGATCTTGCTGTCGGATACAATCAAATAATGATGCATTTGCCAGACAAAGAGAAAACGACATTCATCACAGAGTGGGGAACCTACTGCTAAGGGTTATGCCTTTTGGGCTCAAAAATGCCGGGGCAACCTATCAAAGAATGGCAACGACCATCTTCCATGACATGATTCACAGAGAAGTAGAAGTGTATGTGGACAATATGGTTGTTAAATCAAAAACAGCTGAAGAACATACAACAGCACTTGAGAAGTTCTTCCTTAGACTTCGAAAGTACAATTTAAAGCTCAACCCGGCAAAATGTCTGTTTGGAGCTACATCCGGAGTATTTCTGGGGCATATGGTCAGTCGGAAGGGCATAGAGATTGACCCTTCAAAAGCCAAAGCCATTCTAGAAATGCCAGCACCAAAGACGAAAAAAGAAGTTCGGGGTTTCCTGGGAAGGCTACAGTACATTAGCCGATTCATCAATCAATTGGCCAATACTTGTGGTCCGATTTTTAAATTACTCAGGAAAGGAGTAGCCATCAAATGGAATGAGGATTGTTAGAAAGCTTTCGACCAAGTCAAGCAATATCTGTTATCCCCGCCAGTTTTACAGCCACCAAGGCTAAGAAAGCCTTTGCTATTGTACCTATCAGTGACAGAAGAAGCGATGGGTGCAATGCTAGCTCAACAAGCAGAAGATACAAGGGTAGAAAATGCCGTGTATTACCTCAACAAAAGGATGCTAGACTACGAGCTAAAATACAATAAGATAGAGAAGTTGTGTGTGGCTCTAGTTTGGGCTTGTACAAAGCTGCAGCACTACCTCTCGTCCTACACCACATACGTTATTTCTGAATCAAACCCCTTGAAATTCCTTATGGAGAGGCCAGTTCTTGACAGTAAGATGGCTAAGTGGGTGTCGGTGCTCGCAGCCTATGATTTAAAATTTGTACAACGGAAGGCAGTGAAAGGCGGAGCCTTGGCTGATCAATTAGCGGAATTACCGGTCGAAGACCAAATGCCAGAGGTAGAATTTCCTGATGAAGACTTGTTGAGCTTGGAAAGTGAAGTCTGGGAAATGTACTTCGATGGAGCTTCAAACTACCATGGAAATGTGGTTGGAGTCGTATTCAAAACCCCTTGTGGAGAATATGTCCCAATTGCAGTCAAATTAGATTTCGACTGCACCAACAATGAAGCCGAGTATGAAGCTTGCATAAAGGGGTTAGAAGTAGCCCTAGAAAAGGAAATGAAGGTCCTCAAGGTTTTTGGGGATTCCAATTTAATAGTCTCCCAAGCTTTGAGAAAATGGAAAATTAAGGAAGAGGGTTTAGTTCCTTACTTACAACGCTTGGACGAGTTGGCTCAGCAATTTGAGGATTTATCCTTCCACTACTTGCCGCGAGCCAAAAATCAGTTTGCTGATGCTCTGGCTACTTTGGCCTTAATGGTTAATGTAGGGGGAGACCAAGTCATTCGACCTCTGACAGTTCGGCTACAGAAACAGCCAGCACATATCATGAATTTGGTGGATGACAAGCCCTGGTATTGGGATATACAGAATTATCTTCAGAATGAAGCCTACCCGGAGGGATCTGCCAAGACTGATCAACGGACATTGAGACAGTTAGCATCCAGATATTTCCTTACTGGGGGAGTTCTATATAAAAGAAGTTGGAATGGCCTGCACCTAAGGTGCGTTGACGAGGGAGAAGCTCAAACCATCATGGATTCCTTACATAATGGGGAGTCTGGTCCACACATGCACGGGATAGCCTTGGCTCAGAAAATCGTGAACCTGGGTTATTACTGGTCAACCATGAATGCGGATTGCGTGAGGCACGCGCAGAAGTGCCATGAGTGTCAAATTTTTGCTAAGCTGCAAAGACAGCCTCCGGTCAATTTGAATCCTATTGCTTCACCATGGCCTTTCGCAACTTGGGGCATAGATGTGATCGGGAAAATCCACCCAAAGGCTTCCAATGGTCACCAATTTATCCTGGTCGCTGTTGATTATTTCACTAAGTGGATTGAGGCAGCCTCTTATTCGGTTTTGAATGCCAAGAAGGCGGCACAGTTCGTTCGTACTAACATCCTTTGTCGGTACGGAATGCCATTTGAGATCATCACTTATAATGGGTCCAACTTTCAAAGTGAATTTTCTGACCTGCTGAAGCAAAAGAAGATTTAGCATCACAAGTCTTCACCTTATCGGCCACAAACAAATGGGGCCGTAGAGGCTACAAATAAGGCTATAAAAGTCATTTTACAAAAGACAGTTAAAAAGCACAAAGCTTGGCATGAACAGTTACCGAATGCCCTATGGGGATATAGGACTTCAATCAGAACGCCTACTGGGGCAACCCCTTATTCCTTAGTGTATGGTATGGAAGCAGTGTTGCCTATTGAGCGGGAAGTTCAGTCGGCGAGGATTATTCGGGAAAGCCAGATCAGCAAAGCAGATTGGGCTAAGAATTATCATTTGCAACTCTTGGGTATGGACGAAAAACGATTGCAAGCGATCCACCAAACTCAAGTTTACAAGAGAAGAATGGCACGACATTTTAATAAGAAGGTCAAAGACCGAAAACTGGAAGAAGGTTGTTTGGTCCTGAAGGAAGTTAGACAGCCAATCATAGACCCACGTGGGAAGTTTCGTCCTCATTGGGCTGGACCCTATGTGTTGAAGAAAATATTATCTGGCGGAGCCGTCATTTTGACTGATTTGGATGGTTTGGAATTCACGAATCCATGTAATTTAGATCAGTTAAAAAGATATTTTGTATAATAAGCATTGCATAATGTAAAAAGAGCTACATTAGACCTGATTCTCTTCGGAAAAAAGAAATTATGTATCGGAGATATGTAGGCAACCCTCTTTGGGCGCGGTCTAGACATTAATGAAAGAATCATTTCATAATTCATTCTTCTTTGCCAAAAAAAAAAAAAAAGAGGAAAGAAAAGAGAAAAAAGTGCAAAAAAAAAAGAAGAGAAAAACCCGCTAAGTCGAAAACCCGAAAGGGCGGCTTAGACAAAAGTCGGGGCCCGCTAAGTTGAAAACCCGAAAAGGGCGGCTTAGGCAAAAATGGGTAGCTCGCTAAGTTGGAAACCCAAAAGGGCGGCTTAGGCAAAAATTAGAGCTTGAATAAATAAAGTTGGAAAATGCTTGGAAAGCTTAAAAGTCAAGTGACATTCCCAATTAAAGCAATAAAGTCAAACAGTCCGAAGTCAAGCATAAAGCAAAAGAATCCAAGAAAAATAAGTAAATAATGAAGTCTAAGTTCAAGTCCAAAAAAAAAAAACAAAACATACATCCAAAATCCAAAGTCAAAGTCCCAAATAAAAAGTCAAAAAAGTCAAAATAAGGGAAAAACAACAAAAGTCCAAAAGCCTATAAGAGTCTAGGTGTCCCGTCGCCTCCGTGGGGCAACATCCTCCGAGTCATCCCTAGCTGCTGAACTCTCTCCAACCTCGCCTGTCCGAGGAGCCAACACAATCTCCTCATCAGTCCCAATCTCATTATCAGCGTCAGCCTGAGCCCAACCTTCAAGTACACTTAGCAATGCGTTCCTCCTTGGCCTTTCAACCGGCCAGACAACGGCAATGAACCAGGTCCGATACTCAAGAGAAGTCTGAACACCGGCAGGATTAAGTAAAGGCCTAACCATGTGATGGTCTCTAACCCAAGCCCTAAGGACGGCTCGGGTAACACCCTGAGTGATGGCTGAATCAGCTGAAGTGCCATCTACAATTGGGACAGTCTCGTCTATCCCCTGTGAACCCCTTCCCCAAATGTCATAGGCATGTGATGCATATGACAAAAGAAAGAAATGCACGTGAGGTGTGTGAGTCGCCACCTTGTTTAATTATTTTAGGGTAAACTAGGAAAAAACCCTAAGTGACTCCATTTTTAATTAACCTAGTTACTAGATTAATTATCCCAATGATTAAGGCACAATCTACGAACCCGAGATGGATCCCGAGACTATGTCATGCTGATAAACTAACCGATGGATGAATGCTTTGCAAGGTGAATGATGTAATTGGACCAAATGAAATGTTTATGTGATTTTGACTTGCCGCCCGGGGTGAAATCCCGAACGTGCCTACGTACTTCCGTGTGAATGAAAGATCAAAGTCAACGTAGTTCAATAGGCCTTCTTTGAAGGGCTTTGAATGGGTATGCTTTATGCATGAGTGTGTATGCTTTGTGCATGATTTTGTGTATGCTTTGTGCATTTTGTGTGTATGCTTTGTGCATGATTTTGTGTATGCTTTGTGCATTTTTGTGTGTATGCTTTATGCATGATTGTGTGTATGCTTCGTGCATTTTTGTTTAGGCATTTTGCCAAAGATTGATTGATTTTTAGGCATGTTGCCAAAAATGTTGATTTTAATGGCTTTTAGCCAAAATGATTTGATTTAGGCAATTGTTGCCAAAATGTGCGATTTAGGCGATTGTCGCCAAAATGGTTGATTTTAAGGCCTTTGGCCAAAATGCGTTGTTTTAGGCAATTAGTTTGCCAAAAATGTGCGATTTAGGCGATTGTTGCCAAAATGGTTGATTTTAAGGCCTTTGGCCAAAATGTGTTGTTTTAGGCAATTAGTTTGCCAAAAATGTGCGATTTAGGCTTTAATGCCACGATTATCAATTAATCGGGCGTTCGAGCTTAATCACAATTTATTGTCGAAACGTGATCGATTAAGGCTTTTAGCCACAATTATTGATTAATTGGACTTAAGCCAGATTTATTCGAAATAAGGCAATTGAACCGTAGTTATTAATTAACTAGGCTCTTTTAGCCAATATTGTCGGATTTAAACTTTAATACCATGATTATTGATTAACCGGGCATTTAAGCTTAATCAAATTAATTAAGGCAGTTTATTTACCAAAAATAATGACGTGAATGCATTTATGCAATTGTAGAATTATTAAGAGTAGAAGAGAAATATGCATGAAGTGCTAAAATTAAATAGGCAGAGTTTTGTTTACATACCTGATTTAATCGACGACCGCTTCTTAACTCCAGATTAAGCTCCTCGCTTAGGAAATATTAATTAATTTTAATTTGTTTAATTTTAATGTCCAAATATCACAATAAAAATGCAATAAAAATTAAATTAAATGCAAAAAGCGATAAAGAAAACGCAAGGAGCGTGAGAGGGAGAAGGATTCGTCCGTCAACACAGACAGGGGTGCCAGAAAATGGCTGAAAATGGTCTATTTATAGGCCATTTTCGGGTCCAGGGCGGCAGGTGCCGCCTGGCTTGGCGGCAGGTGCCGCCCAAGAGGCTGGGCGGCAGGTGCCGCCCATGCTGGCGTGTTTTCCTCCATTTAAAGAGTTTCACATGCCACCAACAACATGAGAAGCCTCAAAATTTGAGTATTCACAGTTGCCCCCCACTGGCTATCATAAAAATGATTTATGAGAGCCAGTGGTTGCTTGATGGAGCAAATTTTGAAGGCGAAAACTCGGACCTTGGGCCAAATTGGGATTGTGGGGCCTTGGTCTGAGTTGTGAATTTTCGGACCCTAGGCCGAGTTTTGAATTTCGGGCCTCTGTGGCCTGAATGTGAATTTTCGGGCCTCTGGGGCCTGAATTGTGATTTTTCGGGCCTCTGGGGCCTGATTGCGATTTTTCGGGCCACTTTGGCCTGATTGTGATTTTTCGGGCCACTTTGGCCTGAATGTGATTTTTCGGGCCACTTTGGCCTGAATGTGATTTTTCGGGCCACTTTGGCCTGAATGTGATTCTTCGGGCCACTTTGGCCTGAATGTGATTTTTCGGGCCTCTGGGGCCTAAATGTGATTTTTCGGGCCTCTGGGGCCTGAATGTGATTTTTCGGGCCTCTGTGGCCTGAATTTTCGGGCCTCTATGGCCTGAATTGTGATTTTTCGGGCCACTGCGGCCTGAATGTGATTTTTCGGGCCTCTGGGGCCTGAATGTGATTTTTTCGGGCCTCTGTGGCCTGAATTGTGATTTTTCGGGCCTCTGCGGCCTGAATGTGATTTTTCAGGCCTCTGTGGCCTGAATTGTGATTTTTCGAGCCACTGCGGCCTGAATGTGATTTTCCGGGCCTCTGCGGCCTGAATTGTGATTTTTCGGGCCTCTGGGGCCTGATTGTGATTTTTCGAGCCACTGCGGCCTGAATTGTGATTTTTCGGGCCTCTGGGGCCTGATTGTGATTTTTCGGGCCACTGCGGCCTGAATGTGATTTTTCGGGCCTCTGGGGCCTGAATGTGATTTTTCGGGCCTCTGGGGCCTGATTGTGAATTTTGTGGGGGCCGTTGCTGTCATTATTCGGCGGCTGCTGCCGCCGTTATTCGGTGGCAATTCGGCGGCTGCTGCCGCCATCATTTCGGCGGCTGCTGCCGCCCTTATTCAGTGCATTTTCTCCTATAAAAGCTTGTTCTTTGTTTTGGTTCTTCACTCATTCCTTATCTTCTCTCTTCTTCTTTTCTCTCTGTGTTTATCTTTTCCAAAGAATGAATCCTTCTTTCAATCATAGCATGCACAGCTGGGCTAGGAGTCTCTCCAAAGTTGAAAAGATCAACTTGAAGAGGTATGGCCTCTCTCCTATCATTACCCTTAGGGGGGTAGTGATCGACTGGAACTTTTTATGGGCCTGTATCAGACTCTGGGACCCTGAGGCCCACGTTTTCCGGTTCGGAGCTATGATGGAGGAGATGTGCCCTCTTTTTGAGGAGTTCTGTGCTATTATCGGGTGTGATCCCAATGCCCCTCTAGTCAGGCATGAGGTCAAAGTCGGATATGTTCGGTCATTTGAAAGTTTATTTCAATTCAGCCGGCCACAAGCTAGGGCGATGATTGTTGACGACCAGAAGGCAATTCTGCTGCCTCTGATTGATGAATTTTCAGAGGTTCTTTCAGATGACCCAGACCGGATGAGGCTGAGGATGCGGGCTTTTGTATTTTGCTTATTATCTGGTTTCTTGTTTAACAAGGACCCAGGCTTCGGGGATCTGCGATTTTGCCCTATGATTCGACAGATGGAGGACATGAGCTGCATTGGCGGCATTGTGCTGGCAGAAACCATCAGGAGCCTTGACAGAGCTGCTCTAGGCTTCGAGGACTGGACAGTTTCCCCGATTATACTCCAGGTATTTTCCTCTCATTTTTTTTTTTTGGTTCATGCCTTTGTAATAGAAAGGATCCATTACCCAGGTTTGGTTGAAGGACCACCTTCAAGTGGTTGCTGCTCCTACCCGTTTGCCTTACAACCCTTCTCAGTATCGTATGCGGAGGATCTTGATCACACATCCGTCTGCTGACGCATGGACCTCATGGCTGATTGAATTGGGTCCAAACGAGGTATTGTGGTTTGTTCCCTGGTATGACATCACCTGCTTTATCCAGGTTAGCTTTCGTCATATTCAGGTTTACCTTTTAGGCCTTACACATTGTACCTGGTACTGCGCTTCGCGCGTTCTGAGACAGATGGGGATAGATCAGACTGTTCCGACCATGGATGATTCCCTAGTTGATTCAGCCATCACTCCGGGAGTTACTCGAGCCGTCCTTAGGGCCTGGGTTAGGGACCATCATATGGTTAGACCTTCACCTAATCCTGCTGGTATTCAGACCTCTCCTGAGTACCGGTCTTGGTTTATGACCATTGTCTGGCCAGTTGAGAAGCTGAGGAGGAACGCATTGCTGAGTGCACTCGAGGGTTGGACTCAGGCTGACGCTGGTGATGGGATTAGGACTGATGAGGAGATCATGTTGGCTCCTCGGACAGGCGAGGTTGGAGGGAGTTCAACAACTGGGGATGACTCGGAGGACGTTGCCCCACGGAGGCGACGGGGTACCTAGACTCTAATAGGCTTTTGGACTTTTGGTGTTTTGGCTTTGTTTGAACTCTTTTGTCTTTTACTTGGGACTTTGGGTGTGGATTTTGGTGTTTTAGCATTGGATTTTTGGATTTGGACTTTATTATTTATTTTTCTTGGTCTCTTTAGTTTTCTGCTTGACTTTGGACTGTTTGACTTTATTGCTTTCGATTGGGCATGTCATTTGACTTTTAAGCTTTCCAAGCATTTTCCAACTTTATTTATTCAAGCTCTGATTTTTGCCTAAGCCGCCCTCTCGGGTTTTCAACTTAGCGAGCTACCCACTTTTGCCTAAGCCGCCCTTTTCGGGTTTTCAACTTAGCGGGCCCCGATTTTTGCCTAAGCCGCCCTTTTCGGGTTTTCGACTTAGCGGGTTTTTCTCTTCTTTTTTTTTTATTTTTTTTATTTTTATCCTTTTTTTTATTATTGTTATTATTATTATTATTTTTTTATTGTTGGCAAAGAGGAAAGAATTATGGAATGATTTTCATTAATGTTTAGACCGTACCCAATGAGGGTTGCCTACATATCTCCGATACATAATTTCTTTTTTCCAGAGAGAATCAGGTCTAGTGTAGTTCATTTTACATTATGCAATGCTTATTACACAAAATATCTTTTTAACTGATCTAAATTACATGGATTCGTGAATTCCAAACCATCTAAATCAGTCAAGATGACGGCTCCGACGGACAATACTTTCTTCAACACATAGGGTCCAGCCCAATGAGGACGAAACTTCCCACGTGGGTCTATGATTGGCTGTCTAATCTCCTTCAGGACCAAACAACCTTCTTCCAGCTTCCGGTCTTTGACCCTCTTATCAAAATGCCGTGCCATTCTTCTTTGGTAGACTTGAGTTTGGTGGATTGCTTGCAATCGCTTTTCATCCATACCCAAAAGTTGCAAGTGATAATTCTTAGCCCAATCTGCTTCGTTGATCTGGCTTTCCTGAATAATCCTTGCCGACTGAACTTGCAGCTCAATAGGCAATATTGCTTCCATACCATGTACCAAAGAATACGGAGTTGCTCCGGTGGGCGTTCTGATTGAAGTCCTATATCCCCATAAGGCATTTGACAGCTGTTCATGCCAAGCTTTATGCTTTTTAACTGTCTTCTGCAAAATGACTTTTATAGCCTTATTTGCAGCTTCTACAGCCCCGTTTGTTTGTGGACGATAGGGTGAGGACTTATGATGTTGGATTCTCGTCTCTTTCAACAAATTAGCAAATTCACCCTGGAAGTGAGCTCCATTATCCGTGGTGATCTCGAATGGCGTTCCGTACCTGCAAAGGATGTTGGTACGAACGAACTGTGCTGCCTTCTTGGCATCCAGAATCGAATAAGAGGCTGCCTCGATCCACTTAGTGAAATAATCTATAGCAACCAAAATGAACTGGTGACCGTTGGAAGCCTTCGGGTGGATTTTTCCGATCACGTCTATGCCCCAGGTCGCGAAAGGCCATGGTGAAGTGATAGGATTCAGATTGACCGGAGGCTGTTTTTGCAATTTAGCAAAAATTTGACATTCGTGGCACTTCTGCGCATGCCTCACACAATCTGCCTTCATGGTTGACCAGTAATAACCTAGGTTCATGATTTTTCGAGCCAAGGCTATCCCGTGCATGTGTGGGCCAGACTCCCCGTTATGTAAGGAATCCATGATGGTTTGAGCTTCTCCCTCATCAACGCACCTTAGGTGCAGGCCATTCCAACTTCTCTTGTACAGAACTCCCCCAGTAAGGAAATATCCGGATGCTAGCTGTCTCAATGTCCGTTGATCAGTCTTGGTGGATCCCTCCGGGTAGGCTTCATTCTGAAGATAATTCTGTATATCCCAATACCAGGGCTTGTCATCAACCAAATTCATGATATGTGCTGGCTGTTTCTGTAGCCGCACTGTCAGAGGCCGAATGACTCGGTCTCCTTCTACATTGACCATAGAGGCTAAAGTAGCTAAAGCATCTGCGAACTGATTTTTGGCTCGCGGTAAATAGTGGAAAGATAAATCCTCAAATTGCTGAGCCAATTCGTCCAAGCGTTGTAAGTAAGGAACCAAACGCTCTTCTTTAATTTTCCATTTTCTTAGAGCTTGAGAGACTATCAGATTGGAATCTCCAAAAACCCTAAGGATTTGTATTTCTTTCTCCAGGGCCACTTCTAACCCCTTGATGCAAGCTTCATACTCGGCTTCATTGTTGGTACAGTCGAAATCTAATTTGACAGCGATTGGAATGTATTCTCCACAAGGAGTTTTGAATACGACTCCAACCCCATTTCCATGGTAGTTCGAAGCTCCATCGAAGTACATTTCCCAGACTTCACTTTCCAAGTTCACCAAGTCTTCATCAGGAAATTCTACCTCCGGCATTTGGTCTTCGATCGGCAATTCTGCTAGTTGATCAGCCAAGGCTCCGCCTTTCACCGCCTTTCGTTGTACAAATTTTAA
The DNA here is from genome assembly GCF_041381405.1 of Jatropha curcas. Taxonomy (NCBI): domain Eukaryota; kingdom Viridiplantae; phylum Streptophyta; class Magnoliopsida; order Malpighiales; family Euphorbiaceae; genus Jatropha; species Jatropha curcas. The sequence goes on along the minus strand of NC_143154.1, from coordinate 16,278,233 downwards.
ATCATAAGCTGCGAGCACCGACACCCACTTAGCCATTTTGCTATCGAGAACCGGCCTCTCCATAAGGAATTTCAAGGGGTTCGATTCAGAAATAACATAGGTGGTGTAGGACGAGAGATAGTGCTGCAGCTTTGTACAGGCCCATACTAGAGCCAAACACAACTTCTCTATCTTATTGTATTTTAGCTCATATTCTAGCATCCTCTTGCTAAGGTAATACACGGCATTTTCTACCCTCGTATCTTCTGCTTGTTGAGCTAGCATTGCACCCATCGCTTCTTCTGTCACTGATAGGTACAACAACAAAGGCTTTCCTAGCCTTGGTGGCTGTAAAACTGGTGGGGATAACAGATATTGCTTGACTTGGTCGAAAGCTTTCTGACAATCCTCATTCCATTTTACGGCTACTCCTTTCCTGAGCAATTTGAAGATCGGACCACAAGTATTAGCCAATTGATTGATGAACCGGCTGATGTACTGTAGCCTTCCTAGTAAACCCCGAACTTCCTTTTCCGTCCTCGGTGCTGGTATTTCCATAACGGCTTTGGCTTTTGAAGGATCAATTTCTATGCCCTTCCGACTGACCATATGCCCCAGAAATACTCCGGATGTAGCTCCAAACAGACATTTTGCCGGGTTGAGTTTTAAATTGTACTTTCGAAGTCTAAGGAAGAACTTCTCAAGCGCTGTTGTATGTTCTTCAGCTGTTTTTGATTTAACAACCATATCGTCCACGTACACTTCTACTTCTTCGTGAATCATGTCATGGAAGATGGTCGTCGCCATTCTTTGATAGGTTGCCCCGGCATTTTTGAGCCCAAAAGGCATGACCCTGTAGCAGTAGGTTCCCCACTCCGTGATGAATGCCGTTTTCTCTTTGTCTGGCACATGCATCATTATTTGGTTGTACCCGACAGCAAGATCGGTCAAGGAGACCATCTCGTGTCCCGCCATTCGGTCTACCAACAAGTCAATATGCGGCAGGGGGAAGTCGTCCTTCGGACATGCTCTATTCAAATCCCGATAGTCCACACACATTCTGACTTTGCCATCTTTCTTCGGCACTGGCACAATATTTGCTAACCATGTCGGGTAGGCAATGGGTTCTATGAATCTGTTCTCCAGTTGCTTGCCTACCTCCTCCTTGATTTTCAAGGACCATTCGGTCTTCAGCCTTCTTAGCTTCTGCTTCACTGGCTTAGCCTCGGGATATACTGGAATCTTGTGCACCACTATTGCTGGGTCAATTCCCGTGATATCACTTGCCTTCCACATGAAACAATTGGCAAACTTCCTCAAGCATTCACTGACCTGTCCCTTGTTCACACAGTCAAATGCAATGTATGTATGTTCATTTTCTTCTTTGCCAATTATTATTTTTTCTTTTTCATTTTTTATTTCATTTATATGATTATTTTTGCTTGGAAATGCTTGGAAAGATAGACACGCGGGGTAGTCAATAATTTGCAAGCCTTTATTGATCATGACAGAATTGTCTTCAAAGATTACATCAAATTTGAAATCTGGATTTTCAAAATCCGACACAGATGACTCAAGACTGGAACTGGACTTTGACTCGGTTTCAGACTCGGGGTCAGACTCAGACTCAATACAAGACTTGATTACAGATTTTGACTCTAGGTTTGACTCGGGAGGGGGTTTATCAGCAGCGCGCTCCTCCTCGGCGTACCAATTGGTGAGAGGGCCTTCGTTCGGCTTGATCAGGCTCAGCAGATCTTGGTCCCCATCATTTCCTGTGATAACTGCGATTTCGTCAAGGAGACTAGGTTGCATGAAGTCTTCCACTTCGAGTTCGGTTGTTACCTCTTCGGATAAGTCATTCAAGTCCAGGACACAGGTGTCATTCATTTCTAGGAATAGCTCGAAAGGATCGATCAATTCCTGGTCAGAAATAATAGCATTTACCCCGTGATTTGGTAAGGGATTAGTGCTAATGTTTGACTCACTTCTTGGGATGATTGAACCATCGTCTACCAGGTCTTGGATGCGGTTCTTAAGCGTCCAGCACGCTTCAGTCTCGTGCCCATGACCTTGATGATATTCACAGTATTCATTGGTTCGGTAGTTTCTTGGTAAAGGGTAGGGTGGCGGCCTTGCTTCCAAGGGCTTGATGTAGTTGGCCTTGACAGCCTCTCGGAAAACCAAAAGGATTGGCATCCCGAGATCAGTATATGTCCTTCTTGACCGATTGCCATTTCTCATATTGCCCACACGTAAAGGATTCGTGGGGGTGATGCTTGCCACTTCATGGACTTTGCCAGCTTGGCTAGGTTTCTTGTATTTTGAGGAACCCGAGTCTTCTTTCAGTTGCCCCATTTGAATTAAATCCTCTACCTTTGTAGCGGTGGCAATGAGTGACTGGAAGGTTGGTAAGTATTGGGTTTGTAACTGTTGTTGGTAGACAGGCTGCAGGTTCTTTATGATTATGTCTACCTGTTCTTGTTCAGAAGGCCGGTTGATCATTTGAGCGACCTTGGTCCTTTTCCTCATAAGGAACGAGGGAAAAGGTTCATTGTTTTTCTGTTTGGTGGTGTCCAGTTTTTTTCTCATTTTCTGAGCTTCTGGCTCAGAAGCAGGCATGTCATCCAGGTTAAGGGTAGGATTTGTCGGTTCTGCGGCAGGTCCTTGATTGGAAGCAGCAGGTCCACTTCCCTCACCGGAAGCCCCACTTCCATTACCATTACCCAATTCAGCTATCAGGGCAATCCTTTGGGCAGCCAATGCCTCATTCATTCTGGCCTCCATTCTGGCCTCCATTCTGGCCTCGAGTTGTTCTATAAGGTTTTTGATGTCAGAAAGTGATGCCATTGGTGCAGTTGAGATTGGTGAGGTCGGTGATAGCACAGTAGGTGTGGTTGGCACTAATGTTGGCACTTGAACAGGGGGTACCTGTAAGTATGAGGGTAACTGGATTAAGGGTATAGTAGTATCAGGGTAGCTGATATGAGAGAGAATGACTCTTTGTCCAACTGTGCATGACTGACAAACAGAAGGATATTTTTGTGTCCCTCCACTCTCTTTTCTCTCTCTTTTTTTTTTTAATGCTTATGGTATGTCGTGAATGCGCACAACAACACGTCATAATTTATTTTAATGAGATGATTCGTACCATTGGGAGCATACAGTCCTAAAGGATAGGTTCTATAGGCTATGACACAAAATAGAGAATCGGTTTATTAAGGGACCCTTGAGCCTTGAGCATGGATATACCTAACCACATGTGAAACAAAGAGTTTCGCGTGGGTCCAACGGTACGCATGCCCATGGGCCATTCCCAAAAGGATTAGGGATGGTTTGCGGCAACAGGGAGGATGCTTTGGCTGTCCGTCGACATAATCAAAGAGACCTGCCGATCAGCACTACTTGCTATCCAGACTCAGAAGTTTGAACAGAAAGAGAAGAAATTCATTTGAAGTTCATTTTTTATGCAATGGAGAAAAGGATTCTCAATCGTGCAAATAAATCAACAAGTTTTAATGTCTTAATCACATTTTTCAATTAAGTCCGGATTTATCAAGTATTCTTAAGGAAAGAACACTTGATTCGTATTAGGGTACCCTGCAAAACAAAGCATAAAATGATGCCTTAAAGAAAGGCCGGTTAGTTTTCACAACAATTGTAGTCCACTTTATGCATATTAATTACATAGATCCCCAGCAGAGTCGTCAAACTGTGAACCCCTTCCCCAAATGTCATAGGCATGTGATGCATATGACAAAAGAAAGAAATGCACGTGAGGTGTGTGAGTCGCCACCTTGTTTAATTATTTTAGGGTAAACTAGGAAAAAACCCTAAGTGACTCCATTTTTAATTAACCTAGTTACTAGATTAATTATCCCAATGATTAAGGCACAATCTACGAACCCGAGATGGATCCCGAGACTATGTCATGCTGATAAACTAACCGATGGATGAATGCTTTGCAAGGTGAATGATGTAATTGGACCAAATGAAATGTTTATGTGATTTTGACTTGCCGCCCGGGGTGAAATCCCGAACGTGCCTACGTACTTCCGTGTGAATGGAAGATCAAAGTCAACGTAGTTCGATAGGCCTTCTTTGAAGGGCTTTGAATGGGTATGCTTTATGCATGAGTGTGTATGCTTTGTGCATGATTTTGTGTATGCTTTGTGCATTTTGTGTGTATGCTTTGTGCATGATTTTGTGTATGCTTTGTGCATTTTTGTGTGTATGCTTTATGCATGATTGTGTGTATGCTTCGTGCATTTTTGTTTAGGCATTTTGCCAAAGATTGATTGATTTTTAGGCATGTTGCCAAAAATGTTGATTTTAATGGCTTTTAGCCAAAATGATTTGATTTAGGCAATTGTTGCCAAAATGTGCGATTTAGGCGATTGTCGCCAAAATGGTTGATTTTAAGGCCTTTGGCCAAAATGCGTTGTTTTAGGCAATTAGTTTGCCAAAAATGTGCGATTTAGGCGATTGTCGCCAAAATGGTTGATTTTAAGGCCTTTGGCCAAAATGTGTTGTTTTAGGCAATTAGTTTGCCAAAAATGTGCGATTTAGGCTTTAATGCCACGATTATCAATTAATCGGGCGTTCGAGCTTAATCACAATTTATTGTCGAAACGTGATCGATTAAGGCTTTTAGCCACAATTATTGATTAATTGGACTTAAGCCAGATTTATTCGAAATAAGGCAATTGAACCGTAGTTATTAATTAACTAGGCTCTTTTAGCCAATATTGTCGGATTTAAACTTTAATACCACGATTATTGATTAACCGGGCATTTAAGCTTAATCAAATTAATTAAGGCAGTTTATTTACCAAAAATAATGACGTGAATGCATTTATGCAATTGTAGAATTATTAAGAGTAGAAGAGAAATATGCATGAAGTGCTAAAATTAAATAGGCAGAGTTTTGTTTACATACCTGATTTAATCGACGACCGCTTCTTAACTCCAGATTAAGCTCCTCGCTTAGGAAATATTAATTAATTTTAATTTGTTTAATTTTAATGTCCAAATATCACAATAAAAATGCAATAAAAATTAAATTAAATGCAAAAAGCGGTAAAGAAAACGGAAGGAGCGTGAGAGGGAGAAGGATTCGTCCGTCAACACAGACAGGGGTGCCAGAAAATGGCTGAAAATGGTCTATTTATAGGCCATTTTCGGGTCCAGGGCGGCAGGTGCCGCCTGGCTCGGCGGCAGGTGCCGCCCAAGAGGCTGGGCGGCAGGTGCCGCCCATGCTGGCGTGTTTTCCTCCATTTAAAGAGTTTCACATGCCACCAACAACATGAGAAGCCTCAAAATTTGAGTATTCACATCCCCATCTGCCTCAAAACGCGCGAAGTACAGTACCAAGTACAGTGTGTAAGGCCTAAAAGGTAAACCCGGGTATGGCGAAAGCTAACCTGGATAAAGCGGGTGATGTCATACCAGGAAATGTACCACAGTGCCTCATTTGGACCCAACTCAATCAGCCATGAGGTCCATGCATCAGTAGACGGATGAGTGATCAGGATCCTCCGCATACGATACTGAGAGGGGAAAGTAGGAGCAGCAACCACTTGGAGGTGATCCTTTAACCAAACCTGAGTATAGATCCTTTCTACTACGAAGGAATGAACCAAAAAGAGACAATAAGCAATAGGAGATAGACCATACCTCCCCAAATTGATCTTTTCTACCTTGGAGAGACTCTTAGTCCAATTGTGCATGCGGTGGTTATAAAAGGGATTCATTTTTGGAAAAAAAGATCAGAAATTGAAAAAAAATTGAAAATTAAAATTGAAAAAAAAAAATCCTGTTTTTTTTCTCACAAATCAAAGTGGATAATCATGCATACATATAAAATTTTCAGTACTACCCAAGTGCAGGAACAGTTAAAGTACAGTACAGAAAATACAGGCAAAGAAAAGTACAGACAACAACAGAAAAGCCTAGCAACCATGGCATCAGCGACGGGGCCTCCTCCTCCTCTGATCATCAAAGGCCCAAAAGTTCACATTTTGGCCCCTAAGGCCCAAAAATTCCCAATTTGGCCCTAAAGGCTCAAAAATGTCCAATTTGGCCACAAAGGCCCAGAAGTTCACATTTTGGCCCCTAAGCCCAAAAATTCCCAATTTGGCCCCAAAGACTCGAAAATTCCCAATTTGGCCGCAAAGGCCCAAAAATTTCCAATTTGGCCCCAAGGGCCCAAAAATTCCCAATTTGGCCACAAAGGCCCAAAAGTTCACATCTTGGCCCCAAGGGCCCAAAAATTCCTCAATTTGGCCCTAAAGGCCCAAAAGTTCACATTTTGGCCCCTAAGGCCCAAAAGTCCACAGTTTGGCCACATAGGCCCAAAAGTTCACATTTTGGCCCCTAAGGCCCAAAAAAAAAAATCAACAAAAATCAAGGAAAATAGCCAAAAGGCGGGTCTTCTAGACGCATCCGATTTTCTCCTTGAAAATTTGTTTTTCAGACAATCACCGACTCCCATAAATCATTTTTATGGTTGCCGGTGGGGGGCAATTGTGAATACCCAAATTTTGAGGCTCAAAAAACCTATTTTCCCAGACTGCAAACAGTCCGGCCGGACCGGAGGACGTTCGAAAAGTTCACCGAAAGTATGCCAATATGGTACTTGAAACGTTCGAAAAATTGCGAGGGTCGCAGAACTGGTCCCGGAATATTTGTTGGATGTACGGAACTCCCGAAAAGGCCTTTGGGACGAAAGGCTAGCAAGTCTGCCGGCCACGGCGGCGGCAGCCGCCGGCAAGGGCGGCAGCGACCGCCTGCCAGGGCGGCGGCAGAGGCCGCCCTCCAGCCCGGATTTTCCCTATAAATACAGCCCCGGTTCGTCTTTTTTAGGCACTCAGTCTGTGTTGACGGATGCTCTCTTCTCCCCTACGCTCCTTGCGGTTCTTTTATTGCTTTTTTGCATTTAGTGTAGGCTTTATTACTCTGCTGTTGTGATATCTGGTCACTTAATTGAATTAATTCTAATTAATATTCCCCAAACGAGGAGCTTAATCTGGAATTTTCAAGCTGAAGCTAAGAAGCGGCTGCCGATTAACTCAAGTAGTAACGAAACTCTGCCCATTTAATTGCAACATTTTTTGCATAATTTCTCTTCTACTCCAATTATGAATTAAACTGCTGAATAAATGCATTCACATCATCAATTTGGCAAATAAACTGCCTCAATTAAATATGGTTAAGCTTAAATGCCCGGTTAATTAATAATCGTGGTGTTAAAGCCTAAATCCGACAATATTGGCTAAAGTATCTGGTCAATTAATGACTACGGTATAATCGCCTTTATTTCGAACAGTTCGGCTTAAGTCCAATTAATCAATAATTGTGGCTAAATAGCCTTAATTAACCACGTTTTTTTTCTTTTGGCAATAAATTGCCTATATTGCAATTCAATTGATCACTATTGGCAAACAAATTACCTATAAATAACATTAACCATTTTTAGCGATAAATCGCTTAAATCGAAGCTATGGCAAAATGCCTTGAATTAATCAATCTTTTGGCTAAAAGCCTTAAATCAATCAATTTTGGCAACAATCGCCCAATCAACACTTTCTTGGCAAACAAATTGCCTAAATCAACCCATTTTGGCTAAAAGCCTTCAAATAATTACTTTTGGCAAACAAATCGCCTAAATCACATCAACTTTTGGCAACAAATTGCCTATATCAATCTTTTTGGCTAAAAGCCTTAAATCAACACTCTTGGCAACAAACGCCTAATCAAATCAATCAATTCTTTGGCAAAATGCCTGAACAAAATGCACGAAGCATACACACACTCATGCATTAAGCATACCCATTCAAAGCCCTTTAAAAAAAGGCCTATCGAACTACGTCGACTTTGATCTTCCATTCAAACGGAAGTACGTAGGCACGTTTAGGATCTAACCCCGGGCGGCAAGTCGAAATCACTTAAACATTTCATTGGTCCAATTACATCATTTACCTTGCAAAGCATTCATTCATTGGTTAGTTCATCAACATGACATGGTCTCGGGATCCGCCTCGGGTTCGCAAACTATGCCTTAAACATTGGGATAATTAATCTAGTAATTAGGTTAATTAAAATTGGAGTCAACTTAGGGTTTTTTCCTAGTTTACCCTAAAATAATTAAACAAGCTGGCGACTCACACATTCACGTGCATTTCTGCCCTTAGTCATATTCATTATATGCCTAATATTTGGGCGAGGGGTTCACAATCTCTATGCCTTTCCGGCTGACCATATGCCCCAAAAATACTCCGGATGTAGCTCCAAACAGACATTTTGCCGGGTTGAGCTTTAAATTGTACTTTCGAAGCCTAAGGAAGAACTTCTCAAGTGCTGTGGTGTGTTCTTCAGCTGTTTTCGATTTAACAACCATGTCGTCCACATACACCTCAACTTCTTTATGAATCATGTTGTGGAAGATAGTTGTTGTCATTCTTTGATAAGTTGCCCCGGCATTTTTGAGCCCAAAAGGCAGGACCCTATAGCAGTAGGTTCCCCACTCCGTGATGAATGCCGTCTTCTCTTTGTCTGGCAAATGCATCATTATCTGATTGTACCCGACAGTGAGATCAGTCAAGGAGACCATCTCGTGTCCAGCCATTCGGTCAACCAACAAGTCAATATGAGGCAAAGGAAAATCGTCCTTCAGACACGCTTTATTTAGATCCCGGTAGTCGACACACATTCGCACCTTTCCATCCTTCTTAGGAACTGGCACTATGTTTGCTAACCATGTTGGGTAGGCAATGGGCTCTATGAACTTGTTTTCCAATTGCTTAGCTACTTCCACCTTCCTTTTCAAGGACCATTCTGTTTTCAGCCTCCTTAGCTTCTGTTTTACTGGCTTAGCCTCGGGGTACACTGGAATCTTGTGTACTGTTATTGCTGGGTCAATTCCCGTGATGTCACTAGCCTTCCACATGAAGCAATCGGCAAACTTCTTTAAGCATTCAATGATCTGTTCCCTATTCACACAGTTAGATGCAATGTATGTATGTTCATTTTCTTCTTTGCTAATGATTATTTTCTCTTTTTCATTTTTTATTTCATTTATTTCTTTTTCATTATTTTTCCTAGGATATGCTTGGAAAGATTGACACACAGGGTAACCAATGATCTGTAAGCTTTTATTGATAAGGACGGAATTATCCTCAAAAATTACATCAAATTTAAAATCCGGATTTTCCAAATCCGATACAGAAGACTCAGAACTGGACTCTGACTCGATTTCAGACTCAGGGTCAAACTCAGACTCAGTAAAGGACTTGACATTAGGTCCAGACTCTAGGTTTGGCTCGGGAAGGGTTTTGTCAGCAGCGCGCTCCTCCTCGGTATACCAGTTGGTGAGAGGCCCTTTATTCGGCTTGATCAGGCTCAACAAGTCTTGGTTCCCATCATTACTAGTAATAACTGCAACCTCGTCAAAGAGACTGGGCTGCATGAGATCTTCTATCTCCAGCTCGGTTATTGCCTCTGGCTTGTTGTCCCAGGCATCAGCAAATATTTCCAGCCCGGGCAGCATTTTCTTAGCTGTCGGGCAGTAGAATGGTTCCTGGAAGCCACAATAAGGAATTGTTTCTCCCGGTTTGCAGAAATGACCAATCAAAGTCAAAAGGTAAGGCTGCATCTGTATACTCTTCTTCTTTCTTCTCCTGGTCCTTCCAGCAAGGTCTTCATCAGTGGGCTCATAACCTAGCCCAAAGGTCCCTTTGTTCACCGGACACTCCCAAACTTGCAGTGTGGGGTATGTCTTTTCGGACCTTGCCATAACCATTCCCGGCAGGTAGGACATTTTCAGCATTAAAGGAACCATGCAGTTTACTTGCATCGTCCCGAAATCAAAGAGAATTCGAGAGTTTGCAGTTTTTATTAGTAGACAGGTAGCAGATTTTTGATGATTATGTCTACCTGTTCTTGTTCTGAAGGCCGATTGATCATTTAGGTGGCCTTGGCCCTCCACCTCGTAAGGGACGAGGAAAAGGGTTCGTTGCTCTTTTGTTTGGTGGTTTCCAGTTCTCTCCGAGTAACATCAACCTCTATATTATAGTGGTACTGCGTCTTAAACGCATTGCAAATGTCTTCCCAAGTCTTCATTTTAGTCTGATCCAGGCTGACAAACCATCTCAAAGCAGCACTAGTCAGAGATTGTTGAAACAACTGAGCAAGGAGCTCGCTGTTCAAGCCAAACGGGTTGAGGGCACCCACATACATTTTCAGGTGCATTTTGGGACAAGTGGTTCCATCAAACTTGTCCATGTTAGGCATCTTGAACTTTATCGGCAATCTTACTTCAGGGAACAAGGACAAGGAGTCCATGTCCACCACTTCCTTATGTGTTTTAAGGGCAGTGATTGACCTTTCCAAGAGTTCCAGTTTTCCTATCATTTTCTGAGCTTCCAGCTCAGCAGCAGTTCTGGAGGGCATGTCATCCAAGTTAAGGGCAGGGTTTGAGGACGTCAGTGCAGCAGCAGGTCCCTGATTGGAGGTAGCAGGATCCCTTCCCACAGCGGAAGCCCTATTTCCATTACCACTACCTAGTTCAGCTATTAGGGCAGTTCTCTAGGCAGCTAATGCCTCATTCATTCTAGCCTCCATTCTGGCTTCCAGTTGTTCCATGAGATTTTGGATGTCAGCAAGTGATACCATTGGTGCAGTTGAAGTTGGTGAAGTTGGTGAAGCTGGTGAGGTTGGTGAAGCTGGTGAGGTTGGTGATGGCATTGTAGGTGTGACTGGAACTTGGATAGGCACTCGAATAGTGGGTACCTGCTAGGTAGCTGGATTAGGGTACAGTGGGTAGTATTGTGTATCAGGGTAGCTGAATGTGAGGTAGATCAACTCCCTTGTCCAATTGTGCATGACTAAAAAAGAATATTTTGTGTTCTTTTTTAATGTTTATGAGATGATATGTCATGAATGCGCACAATATCACGTCATAATTCATTTTAATGATATGATTCACATCATTGGGTGCATACAACCCTAAAGGATAGGTTCTATAGGCTATGACACAAATAGAAAATTGGCTTATTAAGGGACCCTTGAACCTTGAGTAAGGATATACCTAACCACATGTGAAACAAAGAGTTTCGCGTGGATCAAACAGTACGCATACTCATGGGCCACCCCCAAAAGGATTAGGGATGGTTTGCGGTAACAGGGAGGACGCTTTGGCTGTCCGTCGACATAATCAAGGAGACCTGCCGATCAGCGCTACTCGCTATCCAAACTCAGAAGTTTGAACAGAAGAGAAGAAATTCATTTGAAATTCGTTTTTTATGCAATGGAGAAAAAGATTCTCAATCGTGCAAATAAATCAACAAATTTAAATGTTTTAATTAAATTTTACAATTAAGTCCAAATTTCCTTATCAAGTATTCTTAAAGAAAAAACACTTGATTCGTGTTAGGGTACCCTACAAAACAAAGCACAACAAAATAATACCCTAAAGAAGGGCAGGTTAGTTGATGCAGCAATTGTAGTCCACTTTATGCAAAATGATTACATAGTTCCCCAGCAGAGTCGCCAAACTGTGAACCCTCCCCCGAAGGCAAAATTATGTTTTAATGAGGTATGCTCACATGTGTGTTTTATGAAGTCGCCACCTAGTTTATTTTTATAAGGGAAAACTAAGAAAGAACCCTAAATGACTCCAATTTTAATTAACCTAAGTCTAGATTAATTACCCCAAAGTTTAAGGCATAATCTACAAACCCGAGGTGGATCCCGAGACTATGTCATGCTAATTAACTAACCTAAGTGTAAATGCTTTGCAAAGTAAATTGATGCAATTGGACCAGTAAAGTGTTTTGGTGATTTCAACTTGCCGCTCGGGGTTAAATCCCGAATGTGCCTACGTACTCTCGTTTGAATGAGAGATCAAAGCTGACGTAGTTCGATAAAGCCTATTCAAAGGCATTTTGAAGGGTTATGCTTCATGCATGAGTGTGTGCATGCTTCGTGCATTTTTTTTTAGGCATTTTTGCCAAGGATTGATTGATTTTTTGTTTTAGGCATTTGTTGCCAAAAGGTGTTTGATTAGACAATTTATTACCAAAAATTGATGTTTGGGCTATTTGTCGCCAAAATGGTTGATTAAGGTATTTATACCAAAAGTTGATATTTGATTAGGCAATTTGTTGCTAAAGATTGGTTAGGCGATTTGTCGCCAGAGTGATTGATTAAGGGCATTTGTGCCAAAGGGGTTTTGTTGACAAATCGATTGGCTCTAAGGAAGATTGCTCTTAGGTGATAATAGCAACTCGATTTGATTAATTCTAATGATGGAAAAAGATCTGAAATGATGCATCTGAATGTATGGAAAAGGTGATTTCTTGATTTAAACCCACACCGGAGATTCGAAACCTACTCAGTGGTCCTCTTACTATATTTTTTAGTTTGAAAAATGTTAAAGTTCCTAGTGAAGTCGCTAACTGTGAGCCCCCTCCCGAGCGCCATGGGAAAGATTCAAAGGACAGAGTCAATCCAAACGGGCCCATTGGTCGGTTCTTTACAAAAACTAGGAGGAACTCCTTACAGTTCCTTTTGTTTTGATTATGGCACAGTTAGCGCTTAAGTGTGTGTCAGATTGGCTCTTTAAATCGTTTTGATGGTGTGTGATGTGTTAGAATTGCCACCTTAACTTGTATTTTTTTCGACGAAAAGACTAAGGAAAAAACTGTGTGGTTGACTCCATTTTAGTTCTGCCCTTTAGGATAAAAGCACTAGCCTTGAATCATTGGGTTTAAGGACTAGGTTTCCAGCTTCTTTCGATTTGAATCAATAGTTTGGGTTTTAAACTAGAAATCAAAATATTATTTGCATGAATGACAGTTATAAGATGCATAAGCATATTAATAATGCATGGCAATATCAGAAATATAGTGCATTAAAAGTAATAAATGAATAAATAATGTAATTTAGAGGGCAACCACGAGCGCGCTCCTCTTCAACTATCGATGCTTGTGCCTAGCCAAAGGGAGCCTAGTTAAAGGGTTGTTGCTCCTCCAATGTCGGATTTGCTATTCAGGAGTATCCAAGTATCCCGAGGGCGTTCAGGATCATTAGCCCAAGCATGTCAAGAGTATTCTGGTATTTTTCTTTTCCCTTTCGCTTATTCAATTCTTATTCCTTGTGTAGTTTATTGACTTTAAACTTTGTGTTTGATCATGTAGCCTCCTCTAGGTTGGTGCGAGGGGGTGACTTTTCAGTTTGGTCAGCTCCGTGGGGCACTATCTGAGACTTTGACCCGAGAGAGCTTCCTAAGGAACTAAGGTACATCGCTGTGAGAGGAGCTCTGAGGATCAAGGGTTTTTTCGATGGGTAAAATGCTAAAGATGGGCATTGTCACACCTTACCCTACTGTAAGACATGGCATGTCGCCCGTAATACACTTAATAAGCACTTAATCCTTATAAATACTTACTAAGTATACTACAAGGGACTTAAAACTTTTCATTCATTCATTTAATCTTGTAGAAAAGTAAATTAACTTATTCATTCATTCATTCATCCATAAAGAAATGCCTTTTTAGAAATTTATTAGATATATGAAACATAACTTCTATTAAGCTCACTAAAACAGTTGAGTCAATATGATTTCTTAAACATCAATAACACTATCAAAAGCATAAATGGTTCTATAATCCATAAGCCTATGGATGATTTAATTACATACTGGAGTCCTTTCCAAACATTAGATACATAGTAGAAATTTACTTTTATAGAATACAAACTTTCAAATTTACACACTCATAATTTACATGTATCTGCTCAAATGTACATAGTTGTTCCGTTAATATTTAATACACCATACATATTCCAAATAGAAACCAAATATACAATAGCTACCTCTGTAGCATACTATCTACATCAAACAAAAATGGTCCTCTCCTGTTTCCTTTTCCTTTCTTTTTCCTGCGATAGCATAAAAGCAACTATCGCTAAGCATATTGCTTAGTGGTGTACTATTTGTAAAACAAACACCATTTATCAAATCAAAACTCTTTACAGGAAAATAATGAATAAGTATAAATTCTTTTTATAACTATTCTTTAAAATTGGTTGTTAAACCAAAGCAATATTTAGTAGCTAAATTTAGAATACTGTCAACAATAGATAAACTTCTACCTTTTTTTTTGAAAAAAAAAACAATGAATCATAATTCATAAACCCACCATGTTAAAGGAAATAAGGACAACAATGTCATTTAAATAATAAATTCATAATGTAGTCTTTATAGCTTTTATAGAGTCAATTCCGAGGGCCATAAGTGTCTAATGTGCACATCTAGACCTACTATCTACAACCTCAATCTGTGATATGATTTCAACAGAAGAGGGAGCAATCTACAACCTCAACATGGAGGGAGAATTTCATATCAATCATATATCATTCAGTGATAATATCCATATTCAATCGATCATAATATCAACTTCAATAAATAAAGTGATATTCGGGGTAATAACAATGTCTATATTCAGCTATAAGACTTTTAAACCATTCCATTCATGTAATAATATCAAAATCACAGTGGGCAACATTTCATTTCACAAACACTGCTAAAAACATTCAATCACGGCTACCCCTCATATTACAGGTATCAATTGGCCAACATCCTCCTCTTTCAAGGTATAAGAATTATAAAATTTATTTGCACATGTCATTAGGTTGTATGATTTCAAAATAAGCTTTCTTCTTCTAAAACTTGTGAAATCATTAATACTTTTCATATTTATGATTCATAAAGTAAAACCATTGAAAATATTTTGCAAAATCAACTCCCTATCCTTTCTCCTCTAGCAACCACCCTCTCCTCAACTCCCTTTCTCTTAGAAGCTGTAGTGTGAAATTAATATTAACATTAACTCCATACTACACAATGTATACACATACACTACCATAGGAATGCAAATTACACATTAGAATGTAGTATTCATGCTTTTCTTTCATTTTTACCATGCTTGTCCAACTGTCATATGCCTTGGTTTAGGCAAGAAACACTTCACATCCAACACTTAACCACATCTTAGAAACATAAAAATAACAATTAAAATAATAGAAGTCAATGGCACGCTTAACTCATTAAATGTTCATGTAATGCAGAATTTCAGCATTTGAGTAGCTTGCATCCCATTGTTCATATCTTGCCTTTCACATATTCTTTTGCCCTTAAATTTTTACAGCATGTTCCCAACATCTTAGAGTAATGCCCTATAGAATTTCATAAATTTTGAAGCTCATTTGCAAGGCCAAATGGCCGAATTATAGAATCAGAATTTAAGTTTTTCTCATGTTGAGCAGCCTGCATTGATTTAGTTATAAATCAATTTCCTTTTATCGAATGGACTTGCCCTTTTAACGGGATCTTTCTAACCTCCTAGCCTATCTCCATATAAAATTTCATAAAATGTGAAGTTTATTTGCCTAGTCAAATAGGCCAATTACAGAAGCTAAATTTCAAGCAGCCCAATATAACAAGTCTAAGAATGCTATACATGCTTAAGCATTCTTAACTCACTTCCATCATCAATTCATGCAATCTAACTCTTCTATTACTTAAATAACATCACAATATGAGATATATTAGAATATAACACCACAAAAGTTCAGGTCTTAAAATGGTATTACTATATCGGGTCATCAATGGCACTGTCCGATAGGAAAATGATATTTATTTGAACCAAGAAGGATTTAATCATAATTAATAATTATGGAGTTAATTAGACTTTATATTAGTCTTGATTAATTAAATTTCAAATATGAATTTATTATGGTCAATTATTTTATTGGTGAATAATGTCATAGAGGTAGTTTATTAATTTCACCTGTGTAGGCATTTAATTTATTAAGATATGATTTGTGCTCATATAGATGAGTTATGGTGCCATTAATTATTTTAGTAATTTTATTTATGTGGAGAATTAATTTATGGTATGATATGTGTAAATATAGAGTTTCTATAATGTGTAGTTAGACTTAGTGTAGTCTCTAATTCTAGATTTAGGATGAGAGGAAACTAAAAGAAATCCTAGCCTTCTATTTATAAGACTTTTGACCAAGTCAATCTTGTCTCTACACAATGGCAAATTACCATATTGCCATTAATGAATTAATATGAGCCTTTGGATGAGATTTAAGATCTAATCTTCACCGTCCATTTGGAGAAATTACCAAAGTGCCTAAAAATAATCTAAAACTTAAATAATTAAATATGCAACAATCCATCTTCTTTTTCATCAAAACCCTAGCCACCCAAACCGAGCTCTCTCCCTCTCTCCTCCATTTTTCTGCACAACACCATTAAAGACACCATTTTGGAACAAGTTCAAGCAAAAATATTGAGTAATTAAACCAAGGAAGTGACTTCTTGCATCAAAATCCCGAATTTTCACCATTCGGTAAGCTTTCTCTCACTAAAACCTATTCTACTTTTTTCTCTCTCTTTTAAAATATTAGTGATTTTTGAAACTAAAGCTACAAATAAGTTCTCATACATTTATTTATGTTATTCATGCATTTACTTTAATTTTCATTAAGTCTATATATTTATTTTAGATTTGTTTCTTTCTTAGAAGGTTCTACCTCCAAGAATAAGGGAAAAAATGTGTTAATGAACTAGTATTTTGGAGGTTTGTGCTATTTTCCACCATTTTAGATATTTTAGGAATTTATTGTTTGTTTTTATGTTATTATGCAAGAAAAATGTGATTTTTATGTTACCTATGCCTTGATCTATGCTTAAGTTGTAATCTTTGAGCTTAATATGCTTTATATGATAATTCATCTTTTTTTTTCTTTGGTGTTTAATCCTAGTCAGAAAATGTAGGGGCAGGGCCCCTTTTTATTTTTCATGGTTTTCATGTTATTAGTCATCCAGTGCAGGACATCATAAAACCATGGTTAGTCTTCTTCCTCGATATCCATAATCCTTCCTCCTTCATAACACAAGATGCTACCCGAAGACATCATAAACGGCCTCTTAGGCATAACTAAAATCTCTTCCCAAGCTGACACTAAATTACCCAAGGCATCTGGTACTCAGTTGTTCACTCTGCTTGTGTGTGTGAAGGTCACTCTTTTGAAGTTTTGAATAAGAATATGCAGATAGTCAATGTAGGGTTTCAACCTATCTTCCTTGACTTCCCAACATCCATTAGCATGCTCAATGACCAGTTTTGAATCACCAGTTATGTAACATCCCTTCTCGGTTCACCTATAAACCCGAATGAACCGAATCGAGACGCTACAAGCTGGTTGAACCTATGCCCTTTCAGGCTGATATCCTTATGTATGCTGAATAATATATCATGCTGTTGCTTTTTACATTAGTAAAATATAGATATGTACTTAATATTTACAAGACATTATACTAGTTTCCAAAATGAAATGGGCCCAACTATGTGCCTTGTACATGCCATGATAAGTATAGATAGAACCAAAATATCAAAATGAAGAGCTACCCTGAAGACTGGGTCTTCCAAAGATGAACTGCAGCAGTTGTACGATGACTCTCTACGGTCCAGACCTAGAACCTACGAGTTAAAACAAGTAACTCGCTGAGCAAATAAAGCTCAGTGGATATCTCAACTTAATAAGAAAGAAATAAATAAACATGTAATCACACATATCAATATACTTTCATGATCTTACCTGCTGTTCATTATGCTGTATGAATTATGCAATTTTTTATTATTAAACATCGTATAATTTAGAAATAACTCAATTTCATAACTGTATGGCTCCATAAGGTTACAGTGAAACCTAAGTGATAAGAAGAACTGGATGAAACTGGATGAATACTGTATGGCTTGGCTGCTATGACCCGTATATAAATCATATCCACTCAACGGCCTGCAGTCGGAGTACCAAACTATATGGGGCACAGATCTGCTATGCTATGTCGCGACATAGTCTTATCTACGTGGTTTCCACCTAGCCTCAGTGGAGCATATTATTTGTATTTCAATAATACAATAAACATATTAAATTATTCATAAAAGTCTTAAACCAGACTGTTTACTCGTATGTTATCTCATTCTGTATGTTTCTAACCTGGTTCATGCTTTTTTTTTTTTTAGACAAATACAATTAACATCTAATGAGTAATAATGCAAACAATTGATAACTTGCATGTAAGGTAGAAACAATTGATAAATTGCCAGGGCAGCCTGTACATGTGTCACAAATTCTAGCATAACTCTTTCTGCTTAAGTCCAATTCAGCTATTTCTAAATTCTATGGTTAGCTAACACATTAGGGTTAAAATATGTCTTCTATCACTTCTCTGAAATATGTGGGTAAAGGAGTCAAATATTGAGCTAAAATATTAACTTCCAGTCTGCCCAGCTGTTGGTTTTCAGTTTGCACAGTTTATACCATTTTGGTCATATCTCTCAATTTATAAGGCCAATTTAGGTGATTCCAAATTTTATGGTTAGCTAACACATTAGGGTACAAAGATGTCTTCTACTACCTCTCTGAAATATGTTGGTAAAGTAGTCAAATATTGAGCTAAAGCAGCACCTTCTAGTTTGCCCAGCTGTTGGTTTTCAGTTTGCACAGTTTATACCATTTTGGTCATATCTCTCAATTTATGAGGCCAATTTAGGTGATTCCAAATTATATGGTTATCTAACACATTAAGGTACAAATATTTCTTCTTCCACTACTCTGAAATATATTGGTAAAGTAGTCAAATATTGAGCTAAAGCAGCACGTTCCAGTCCGCCCAGATTTTGATTTCCAGCCTGCATAGTTTGTACTATTTTGGGCATATCTTTCAATTGATAAGTCCAATTGAGGTGATTCCAAATCTCATAGACAGATAAAACATAAAGGAACAAATAACTCTTCTATGCCACTTCCTAATTCCATCAGTACATAGGTTCAAATTCAGGTTGAATTTACTGGTCAGTTTTCCAACAAACCTGTTTCAGCATGAATTCAATATCCAATGCATTTATTCAATGCATCCCATGCTTAATCAACATTCTCAAACCTATTACTCAACATTCAGCAACATATCTTATCACTATCATTACACTACACATATTCTCATGCAAGAAAATGTGTTAAACTAAAAGAGATATCAAACCTTCCACCAAAAGAGCTTTAACTCTTCTTTTTAGCTTCCTTTTGCTTCTACCTTTGAGTTCACCTCTCCCATACATAAGAACTCTTATGAATAATCTAAAATATCACTAAATTATGAAATTCAAGAAATTCTACTTACTTGGATAGAATAGAGGTTGAATTTAATGCTTGACTACCATTACAATTGATGAAGATAAAGATGAAGAATGTGGAGAAAAGAAGATGAGTAAAGGAGATGAAGGAGATGAAGATAAAGATGAAGAAGGGAAAGTGAAATGGAAGTCTCGGGTAGCCTCCAAAATATCATGGATTGTATGTGTAAAATTACCAAATGGTACCTCAATTGTCAATAGGTTACAACTTAATACCTAAGCTTTATAGTTTCGTGCAAGTAAGTCCTAATCCTTATACTTTGATCTTTTTGTTTTATTCAAGTAAGTCCACTTCTTATCATTATTATAGTAAATCCCATACTACCCCACTCTGTACTCTAATGGCTTAAACCGGATTTTGGTTCAACCTGACTCAACTCGACTCTATGCAACGACTCGATACAGTAGGATGTCACAGTTCTCCCCTCCTAAATAAAAAACTTCGTCCCGAAGTTTACCTGTTGTGAACAATTGTGGATACTATTGTCGCATGGTTTCTTCAGATTCCCAAGTTGCTTCTTCTATTTTATGATTCCTCCAAAGAACTTTTACCAATGCTATTTTCTTGTTCTGCAATTCTTTAATTTCTCTGGCTAGGATCTGAACTGGTTCTTCTTCATAAGTGAGATCTGGCTGAATTTCAATTTCTTCTGCTAATAACACATGTGATGGGTCTGATCTATATTTCCTTAACATTGATATGTGAAAGACATTATGAATTCGATCTAAGGTTGAAGGTAACTCTAGGCGATAGGCTAATGGTCCTACACGTTCAACAATCTCGTATGGACCAATAAACCTAGGACTTAGCTTACCCTTTCTTCCAAACCTGAGGATCTTTTTCCATGGTGAAACTTTTAGAAATACTTTATCACCGACCGTATATTCAATGTCCTTTCTCTTTAAATCAACATAGGACTTTTGTCGATCACTTTCTTCTTTCAGCCGTTTTCTGATGATTTCCACTTTCTCTTCTGTTTCCCTAACCAATTCTGGACCCATAATCTTCTTCTCCCTAAGTTCTGTCCAACACATAGGTGTCCTGCATTGTCTGCCATACAACGCTTCATATGGTGCCATCTTAATGCTCGATTGATAGCTGTTGTTGTAGGCAAATTCCATGAGATGTACATATCTGTTCCAGCTGCCTTCAAATTCTATAACACATGATCTCATCATGTCTTCTAGGATTTGAATTAATCTCTCTGACTGGCCATCTGTCTAAGGATGAAATGCAGTGCTGAAATGCAGTTTTGTTCCTAATGCTTCCTGCAGTTTACCCCAGAACTTCAATGTAAACCTTGGATCGCGATCAGATATAATGGATGATGGAACTCCATGTAGTCGAACTATTTCTCTAACATAAATTTTTGTGAACTTGTCCAAAGAATAGTCCATCCTAACTGGTAAAAAGTGCGCGGACGTGGTTAATCTCTCTACAATTACCCATACTGCATCATGCTTCCGCTGCGTCTGAGGTAATCCGGTAACAAAATCCATCGTGATCTGATCCCATTTCCATGTTGGCACTGTTATTGGATGAAGCAACCCAGCTGGCAATTGATGTTCTGCTTTTACTTGTTGACATGTCAGACATCTTATTATAAAATTTCCAATGTCTTTCTTCATGCCCGACCACCAATAACCTTTCTTCAAATCCTGATACATCTTAGTACTGCCTGGATGCATTGTATATGGACTGTTGTGAGCTTCATGCAGAATCTTCTGTCTAATCTCCCCTGTTTGTGGTACAACAACTCTGTCTTCATAAAAAAATACTCCACTGCTATCCAATCTGAATTTCCTACCATGGTCTTCTTGTACTTGTTTAACCCATTTTGCTATTTGCTTATCTTTCTTCTGCGCTTCTGCAACTTCCCGTACCCAAGATGGTTGTACTTGCATCTGTGCTAGAATAGCTCCCTACTGTTGCAACTTCATACTGATTCTCATTGATCTCAAAGCATACAATGATTTCCGGCTAAGGGCATCAGCTACCACATTAGCTTTGCCCGAATGGTA
Organism: Jatropha curcas; assembly: GCF_041381405.1. NCBI lineage: Eukaryota > Viridiplantae > Streptophyta > Magnoliopsida > Malpighiales > Euphorbiaceae > Jatropha > Jatropha curcas. Next base: position 16,256,964 of record NC_143154.1, on the reverse strand, counting down.
AATAATGACATAATCATAATTAGCAAAAATCTGCATCCACTTCCGTTGTCTTGAATTCAAGTCTTTCTGTGTCGATAAATACTTTAGACTCTGGTGATCTGTGTAAATGTAACACTTTTCACCGTACAGATAATGCCGCTATACTTTGAATGCTAGAACAATGGCTGCCAGTTCTAAATCATGGGTTGGATAATTCAATTCATATGGCTTCAACTGTCTGGATACATAGGCCACCACTTTCCTGTCTTGCATGAGTACACATCCTAACTCAGTATGAGAGGGATCACTGTAGATCTCAAATTCTTTACCTGACACTGGCTGGGTCAACACTGGTGCTTCAGTCAACTTTTTCTTCAAAGTGTCAAAACTCTGCTGACACCTATCATCCCATTGAAATACAACCTCTTTCTTCAACAATCTTGTTAATGGTGATGCAATGATGGAGAATCTCTTTACAAACCTTCTGTAATAGCCGGCTAAACCCAGAAAACTTCGGACTTGTAACACTCACCGACCAATCCCAGAGAACCAGACGGTGGATGCCACAATCGGTACCGGAGCACCATCTTATGTCACTATAAAAGCTAGATCACAAATTAGAAGTGGTTAAATTTTCATAAGAAGGCAAGTAATTAACATTTTGTTTTTCTTTTTTGTTTTTTTTTACAAAAATAATGTTTAAGGAAATTCCTACGAAAATTTCGCAAGAGTTTCCCCTAAAAATTAACTTGCCACACAAAGAAAATATACACACTTCCAATTTTCTCCAAACCCCCAAAACTCCAATTCAACACAACATACCACAAGCACTTCTAATTATCCATCAACATACGCATAATATTCGAAACACATTATTTTCAAGGAATCTATAATCATCATACACCAAAAATATAATAAGATGTTATTTCCTTAAATAATCATAACTCTTAATACATGACAAACTTATTATATCCAACCTTCACAACACAATATTTATATACATGCCAAAAATCACCATTTACAAAATATCCTACCCAAAATGTGATATCTACTCTGATGCTCGTCCTCTGGTCTTGAAGAACACCCTCCGCTCCTAACCTGCGCGTGATAAAAATCAACGCGCTGAGTGGAAGACTCAGTGGTGCTAAATAACCAACAATTTAATTAACAATAATAGCCAAGGCAAAACTTAAATTACTCAACTATATAAATACCGAAATCGCATTCATTTAATTCAAATACTTTGAAAGCAATGAGAAGATTATAAATACAAATATGTCTTCATTCTTTTATAGCAACAATAAAATTTCATTTTTCGGTAAGGCTCATACTCATGCAGAATGAACATAAACAGATTTGATCGTGGCCTATGTTAGCGCCTCCCCCATCACATACTCGTGGCCTATGAAAGCACCACCTTGGCCTATGAAAGCACCACCCCCATCACACAAGCGTGGCCTATGAAAGCACCACCGTGGCCTATGAAAGCACCACCCCATCACACAAATAAGCGCGTCCGCCTATTTATAAGGGCTGATAACCCTAGCATATGATCATAGCTTCACAATAAGAAAATCCATCTCATCATACCACGTCTCAATCATGCATAGTAGAGCCCAAATCAAAATCATTCTTTCACAAAAGCAATAATTCTTAATCAAAACGTCTTCATTTAGTACTCATCAGTTCAAAATTTTTACTCAAAACACTATAGATATATATATACTTAATATAGTATAAAAGTACATAAATCAAGAACTTTTCAGCATTTTCATAAACTTGACCTTTGTTGGGTTTTTAACACAAAAATTGAGTTATGGGTCTCCAAATTGAATGAAATTAGATTCATTAGAAATTTAAGACAAAATGATACAAATGTTCAGAAGGGACCACAGCCTAGATCAAATAGTAAGATAGCAAACAAAAGCTCAGAACACAGACCAACAGATCAGACCTGATTCAGCAGAACCAAGTCCAATGTTTCTTGAATTCCTACTTCACCAAACACTCAAATGAAACCAAACCAGAACGAGAGAATTCTCAAGACATAGGGAAACACCTTTTATGAAGAACTCAGAACCTAATCTTGTCATTATAGTGGTCAAAATGGGCACTCAATTTAGTAATGCATGTGGCCCGACACAACAGAGTCAGTTTGGGTGTTTCAGCCATAAGTTGAGCTATGTATATCCAATTTGGACACAAGAGGATGGGTTGGAAAGATAAGAAGTAAAGCTATAACTTTTATGAAGAACATAAAACGTTATTTTGCCATTTGAGTGGTCAAAATGGACAATCATTTCTGATAGACAGGTAAGACATCATACAGAACCAGTTTTGGTATTTAAATCATAAGTTGAGCTACAAGTATTGGAATTAGACATAAGAATATGTTTTGGAAAGCTGAGAAATAGAGCTACAACTTTCATGAGGAATTCAGAAACAAATGGGAAGTATAAAGGGGTCAAAAATGAGTTCCAATCCCACGGCAGAACACATCTCACATTAAAATTCAGCAATTTAACCAAAACATACAAAGTTCCCAAAATATAATCAAAACCCTAACCATGTAAAAAAAACTTAAACAAGTGAAATTATGATTGCACTAACCTTATTAACAAGCTTGAATAAGCTTGGAAAGCCTTACTCCTTGGCTTTCTCTTTACCCTTTGAGGATGGTTCTCCAACCTTTTCAAAGCATGAAAAATCAACATTACAAGCAAAACTTGACAAAAGAAATAGTTGGAGCATGATTTAATGCATCAATAACATGTCTAAACCATGAATTCTACTTAACAATTCACAAAACTCAAAAACCACAACTTACTTGCTTCAATGGTAACTTCACTTCTCTTTGCTTTTAATCACCAATCTCAACTTCTACTCCTTAATTCTTAAGCATTAAGTCCTATTCTATGATGTAATTAGGTAGTTTGGTAGTAAATTTGGAGGTAAGAAAATGAAGAAAATGAAAGAAGAAGGAAGAAGATGGAAATGGCGTGGAGAAGAGAAGAGAAGAAAGAAAAAAATGTTGTGGTGTTACTTTAAGTGCCAAAGTCAAATTTGACTTCCTAAAATCATGCCAAATGTGTGGCTAAGATCAAGTCCTAAATAATCTCATCCAATGGCTCTAAATATTCCTCAAATAATTCTCTTCTACTTATTATTTAACTCCACCAATTAATTAAATTAACTCCACTAAAATAATTCCTCTAGTATACCACACTAGAAATATTATGCATTTAATACATAAACTCTCCAAAAATATTCATTAAATATTTTCTACCCACCTAAATCATGCAAACATGCTCCAAAAATAGTAAATAAAATATTAACTATGCATAGTAATTTTTCCAGACTAAAATAATACCAAGTCCCGGACCGATGGTACTATTCACAGACCGGTAAATCACTATTACCGACACTAAAAGAAAAATCAGTCTATTACAGGACTTCTGTGACATTCCTGGGTGGTTTCCAATCAACAATAGCTTCAATCTTCTTAGGATCCACTCTGATACCCTCCGATGATACCACATGTCCTAAAAAAGAAACTGCTTCCAGCCAAAACTCACACTTACTGAGTTTAACATATAGATGTTTATCCCTTAGTGTCTGAAGTACAATCCGTAAATGTTTATCATGTTTAACCCCGTCTCTGGAGTAGACCAAAATGTTGTCTATAAACACCACCACGAACTGATCCAAATAGGGATGAAACTCGTGATTCATGAGATCCATGAAAACTGCCGGTGCATTTGTGAGACTGAATGGCATTACTAAAAATTCATGGTGACCATATCGGGTCCTGAAGGCAGTCTTAGCGATATCTTCTTCCTTTATCCGCAACTGATGGTATCCTGACCTGAGATCAATCTTAGAAAACACGCCTGCACCCTTTAGCTGATCAAACAAATCGTCGATTTGAGGCAATGGATACTTATTTTTGGTTGTCAGCTTGTTCAGCTGTCTGTAGTCAATGCACAGTCTGAGTGATCCATCTTTCTTCTTTACAAATAACACTGGTGCTCCCCAAGGTGATACACTGGGTCTGATGAAGCCTTTGTCCAATAATTCCTGCAGCTGAATCTTCAACTCTTTTAACTCTGCTGGTGCCATTCTGTAAGGTGCAATTGATACTGGTGCTGCTCCAGGATAAACATCTATGGTAAACTCCACTTCTCTCCTTGGTGGTAACCCTGGTAACTCTTCTGGAAACACGTCTGGATAATCACACACTGTTGGTATGTCTTGTACTTTTGACTTTTCTTTCTCTGCTGTCAGTGCACATACCAAGTATGCTTCACAACCCTTCTGAATTAATCTCTTTGCTGCCATGGCTGATATCACATTACCTAGAAAATCGCGTCATTTCCCGACGATTGTAATCTCTTCCCCTATTGCTATATATAATGTCACCCTTTTCTTTACACAATCAACTATAGCCTGATGTCTGGATAGCCAATCCATACCCAGAATAACATCAAATTCTCTGAATGGCAATTCCATAAGGTCTCCTGGAAACGCCTTTCCATGAATAACAATTGGACATCCTTTGACCACTGTATGGGTTATTACTACATCTCCTAATGGATTAGTAACCAAAATACCCTGACTCACATGCTCAACTGCTAGCCCTTTAACCCATTGTTTCGGTATGCTAAGGTATGAATGTGATGATCCAGGATCAATTAAAGCATAAACAGTATGATCAAATAAAGAAACCTCACCAACTATGACATTTGGAGCTTCCTCATCTTCCTTAGCTCGTATGGCATAGACCTTGGCAGGAACTCTGGTATCAGGTCTGTCCACAGTCTCTGACTGCTGTCTCTGCCCTCCGGAGATCTCACCTCTACCTCTGCCTACTATGAACTGTGTAGGAACTTTTGCCCTCTTAGGACAGTCCTTCTTCTGATGGTTTGATGCTCCGCATATCCAGCATTTACCAGTCACCATCCAACAATCTCCACCATGCCGTCTGCCACAATGCTCATAAGGTGGAAAAGTATAACTGGCTGACTCTGCACCTCTACCGGTGCCTCTACTAGCTCCTCTGCCTGAACCTCGACTACCACCGGCAGAATTAGCCACGACTGATGCCGCTAGCGCGTTAGCACCCCTAGCTGTGCCTTGGCTAAAGGAAGGCCTAGAACCAGCTGAAGTACTAGCACCTCTGAATCTCTTGCTCTCCGACTGATATGTACTAGGTGCACTCTGAGTCTGGTCTCTCTTCTACTGAGACTGCTGGCCTCTGGTACGCTGACTGGCCTGAATTCGCTCTATCTCCTGAGCTGCCTCTACCAAAGCTGAGAACTCTCTGAATCTGGAAGCTACCACTCCCATCTGAATCTTATCGTTCAGGCCTTCCTGAAACTTTTTATACCTCTCGGCCTCTGTAGCCACTATCCGGTCACCATACCTGCTAAGTCTGGTGAATTGTCTTTCATATTCTGCAACTGACATTCTGTTCTGCCTAAGGTATAAGAATTCCTTTCTTCTAGCATCAAGGTAAGCCTCTGTGATGAACTTTTTCTTGAATTCATCCAAAAAGAATTGCTAGGTATGTTGTTTTACTGGTACTCTCTGCTGAACAGTATGCCACCATGTGTATGCCTCATCTATCAGTAATGACGTAGCACAAATCAACTTGTCCTCTGGTGTACACTGTAACTGCTCCAGGACTCTCAAAGTACCATCTAACCAATACTCAGCTATCTCTGGACTGTCATCTTTGCTAGCTCTGAATTCTTTTGCACCATATTTTCTTATCTTTTCTACTGGGGGCTTCCTTTCTCTGTCTACTACCATTGGTGCTTGAGGTACCACCCCTACAATCTGTCTAAAAGTATCTGCACGTTGTTTTAACAGGACCTCCTGACCTAGTGCCACTGGAGCCTCACCCTCCACTGTCCTGGAGGCATGTGACTCGCTCTCACCTTCCTGTGACATCCTCCTAAAAGAATAACAACTGCTTAGTTCATCAGGGTAGTCATGGCATGTACACTATAATGGCATATGCATGCAAGCCCAAGGAAATAAACTACGCTCTGATACCAAAATTTGTAACATCCCTTCTCGGTTCACCCGTAAACCCGAATGAACCGAACCGAGACGCTACAAGCTGGTTGAACCTATGTCCTTTCAGGCTGATATCCTTATGTATGCTGAATAATATATCATGTTGTTGCTTTTTACATTAGTAAAATATAGATATGTACTTATGTTGACGCGTGTCTTTATGCCCCCACCTAACCCAGTGATGATATGAGGACGCAGAATGAAGGGTCACGGCTGTCCGGAAGTTTTTTATCCAAGGATTTAATTTAGACCAATTTAAATATGACTAGATTGCATGAGAGTTGCGTCACGCAGCTATTAGGTGCGTGACGGCACTGTCGGTTGCGCCACGCAGCTCCAATCTAGATGACGTCACCGTGAAAGCCGACATAACGGTTTTTCATTCTGTTTGAGTACGTGGCAACAGTCCAGAAAGTGAGCTGCGTCACGCAGCTATCGTGCGTGATGCAGCCATCAGTTGCGTGACGCAGGTATTCCCTGTTGCCCTACCTCTATAAATACATTGTTTTATCTCTTATTTGGGATAAGAATTTTAGGGCGTAAAAACATACACTTGCGGCTAGGTTTTTCTCCAGAAACTCTTCTAAGTTCCCTTGAAGAAAAACAGCCATTAGACATCAATTAGGTTAAAAAACGAAAATAAAAAAAAGAAGAAAAAGTAAGAGAGAAAAGGGTGAGGGTTAAATCCTTGTGGAAAAGACTTCTGGAGCGGCTTAACCTTCACTCTTTAAGGTGTTCAAGTTGTTTACAATCCTCAGTCTGAGGGTTAGGTAATTCCCTCAAACTTTTCTTTATATTTTAGTTACTTATTCATTGTTATTTACTTTATTATTGCTTTATTAGTTTAATCTTAGTTAAACGGTATTCTGTCCACTCATGGTCGTTTTTAGATTTTATTAGAGCATGTTTAGATAAAAGAAAGACGTAAAAAAAGGGTTGTGTAAAAAGTAAGAACGGACCAGAGCAGTTGCATCACGTAGCCAGTTGTTCCGTAACGGAACTGGCAGTTGCGTGACGGAACTGTTCTTGTCCAAAATACTGTTTCTTTACCCAGACAGTTGCGTCACGCAGTTATCGGATCTGTAACGGATCTGTTCATATTCGCGATTTCACTTTATTTTTAATATATTATTTTTAATTAACGGATATAAAATATACATTTGACGGATTTGGAATTTCAAGAACAGTTAGGTCAACCGACTACTAGTTCCGTCACGCAACTGTTCTTCCAAAGACAGCTGCGTGACGCGACTGTTCTAGGATTCCAGAAACGATTTTTATCCTTTTAAGCAAAATAATAGTTTTGTACAAAAAATCAAATTTAATTCTTTTAATAAATCCGAAGACAATCAATTGTGGGCAGATTGCAATTTAATTAAGTTTAGTATATTAAAATGTAATTATGCATGATTTTGGGTTTTTTGATTTTCGGGTTAAAATTTTTAATCGGGTAGAATGTATTTTTAGGTTTGGTTTGTGGCTCGCCTTTAACCATAAGGCAAGAGCGGGTCTTTTATTTATTTTGATTTAACTGCTTTGGTTTGGATGGTGTGGATGATTTAAATGATTATGGATGCGATGATTGAATTTAATTGAATTTGAATGGGACGATTAATTAATTTTCCTCATAGGAACTCGGTTCTATTCATTCGGGTTGGGTTTAAGTAAATAGATAATTTGGTTTTTCTAACTAAAATAAATTAGAAATTATAGGTTAAAAGAGGCCGATTTTTCCGGGCGTCGGCTTCCAACGGGCCGACGTACCCAATTCCCTTACCCAAAATCGCCTCGGTGCGCCTGACCAGTTTTTAAAATAATTTGGCTTTAAAATGAAATTGGTTTTAAAATGGAGTCATTTTTATAAAGTTGGAAACGGTCCCATTACCGAGATAATGGGTGGCGACTCAAATATTTTAAGGCCGATTTATCGGCATCGTACTTAAAAGATTTTGTCACCATTACTCAATAATAAAAATCATTTTTCCAAATCAAAACTGAAAAGGCACGTTTTTCGGGTCGCTCGGGGGCGGTACGGAAACAGATTGGCGACTCTGCTGAGGACAGCATCCACTAATCCCCAATTATTTTAAATAACTAGATGGTTGCAATTAGGAATTAACTCTAAACCTACATTTTCTAAAAATTGTAAATAAGTTGGTTAGAAAGTCGTCGGAAAATTCTTTAATCGTCCGTGTTTTTTTGTTCGCTTTCTTTTATTTTCTAAGATTATTGCATTCATCTGCATTTCTCTCTTCTCACCACTTTCTACCCATATTATCCCTTGGTATCATTGTTGACTTCAAAGATGGATCCAGCCTAAACCTCGCGTTTTAGGCACATCCACTCGAGAATTAACAATTTTACGAACCGCAAGCCTAGTACCTTAAATGGTGCGTCAAAAGGAGTAGGCCCATTTAAAAACCCGAATCCTGTTTGCGGAACCTGGACCATGTAAGCCCAATGGACTAAAGCCCATGCATGTAGATGAAAGCCTTAGTCGCTTCCCCTAAGGAACACACGATTCTGTTTGCTGTTATTATACCGCATTCATTTTTGAGAGTTTATATCGTCAATCTCAAAACCCCCTGTTGGTTGTCGAGATTAGACTAAATCCTAGGAAACAGATGTCAAAATTTATACCAACGGAACTCATGTGTGGGAGAGATAAGGTTGCAAGGCATGCATTTCCCAACTCCCGTTCCCCTGTATGTTATAAACTGCTCATCTGCTGTGACATTCATGCACCACGTAATACTTTTCGTTTCAGCCATGCATTTATAAGGGCTAATTTTTGGTATGGACGTTTGACCTTGATTTTGAGACTGGACCTCAAATTCGCTTTGAATAACATAATGCAATCATTTATAGTGAATTAATACCCAAAAGAAAAGGGAGCTATAGGGGGGTTGTGATTCCTTTGTATTTTCACATTTCTCGCATTATCTAAAAGTAAGCGTGAGATTACAAAATTTGTAACTAGTCAAAATAAGATCCTGCTTGGGACCATCTGTTCCAAGGCAAAAAGTAAGGAAAAAAAGATAACAAAAAGTATCCCGCTTGGAAATTCTTTCATTCCAAGGCAAAAGTAGGGATTTGAGAGAAAATAGCCGACCGTAAAATCCAAAAGGGACGGTCGACAACAGATAATGCCAGAAATGTTTGAGTACGAAATAAATTATTGCCATGTTATTCATACCGAACTTTGGGTCCAGTCGTCGAAACCGAGATCTTATTTCCATACCGGTCATTAGCACATTTGAACTGCATTCCTCATCCTATGTGCTGCTATTCTTCATGCATACATGCAGAACCTACTTTAACTCAAGTACTTTTATCTATCAGTCAGAATTGATCCATCTCGGGAAATCACTTCGAGAGCTTGGCACCAACGCCCTGGCCAACGTTTGGTCAGAGTGTCCCCAATCCCCGAGCCTGCTCTGGTTAGTCCTGTGGTTCATTCAAGTTTGTCGGAATGGTTGGCGAATATAGTCCCGGTGCTGAAGAAAGATGGGAGGATAAGGGTCTGTGTCGACTACAGGGACCTGAACAAAGCCTCGCCTAAGGATGACTTTCCACTTCCGCACATAGACGTTTTGATCGACAGTGCTGCCGGAATGGGATGTTATTCTATCATGGACGGATTCTCCGGATACAACCAAATACTGATGGCCTTAGTGGACAAGCACAAGACGGCCTTCACCACGGATTTTGGAACCTCTTGCTATAGAGTAATGCCATTTGGACTGAAGAACGTCGGGGCAACATACCAAAGAATGGCTACAATGTTATTTCATGATATGATCCATAAAGGGTTAGAAGTATATGTAGAGATATGGTGATCATGACAAAAACACAAGAAGAACACGCAGAGATGCTGGAGAAGTTCTTTGCACGGGTCAAGCAGTATAACTTGAGACTCAATCCCAAGAAGTGCGTATTTGGAGTAACAAAAGGGAAGTTGTTAGGTTTTGTTGTAGGACCTAACGGGATTGAGGTTAACCCGGACAAAATAAAAGCCATTCAGGATATGGAACCGCCAAGAACAGAACGTCAGGTGAGAAGCTTCTTGGGTAAAATTTAGTACATCAGCAGATTTATTTCGGGGTTATCCATCACTTGTGCTCCAATTTTCAAGCTACTGAAGAAGAATCAGCCAGTTAAGTGGAATGAGGACTGCCAGAAAGCCTTTAACCACATAAAGAAATACCTGATGAATCCACTGGTGCTCAGTTCACCAAGACCAGGAGAACCTCTGATCTTGTATCTATCTGTAGAAGATGCAGGAGTTGGAGCAATGTTGGTATAGCCGGACGCCGCTGGAGTAGAAAAGGCCATTTACTATATTAACAAGAAACTACTGCCTATAGAGGAGAAGTACAACTTGGTGGAGAAAACATGTATGGCAGTAGTGTGGTCGATAAAGAAGTTAAGGCCTTACTTTGACTCCTTCAAGGTCACTTTTGTCTCCAAAATTGATCCTTTGAAGTATATGCAGAGAACACCTACTCTAGAGGGACGGTTGTCTAAGTGGTTAATTCAGATGTCTAGTGTGGATGCAGAGTTTGTAACGAAGAAAACGGTCAAAGGACGGGCTGTGGCAGAGGTCCTAGCTGAAAATCCAATTACAAGTGACGAACCATGGGAATTGGAGTTTCCAGACGAGCACTTACTATGTATCAAAACAGGGGCTTGGAAATTGTACTTTGATGGATCAGCCAATAGAAATGGAGCCGGAGCTGGTATTGTAATAGAAGCACCTAATGGCGAGGTTACCACAATGTGCAAGAGACTGTTGTTCCCGGTCACTAACAATATAGCTGAATATGAAGCGTGCATCATGGGAATGGAAACTCTCCTTGCATCTGGCGCTAAGGAAGTCGAGGTAATAGGAGATTCGTTATTGGTTATTGAGCACGCTAACGAGAGGTGGAAGGTAGAAGAAGAAAGATTGAAGCCCTATGTCGAGTACTTGTTGAAGAAGGCAGCACTATTCGATAAGATCACTTTCACTCACATAGGAAGAACCTATAACAGAATTCCAGATGCCTTGGCAAACTTAGCATCGGCTTGGCAGGATGTGAGTAAAGTTCCGAAAAAGCCATTTATCATTACCACAGCCAATATCCCGTGCTATAAAGAACATTTTGTGAATCAGGTGGAGTCCGAGGAAGAACCATGGTTTACGGATATTCTGAGGTATATGAAAGATGGTACTTTTTCTGATGATGCGACGAAAGAAGACCGTACTGTTCTCAGAAAAACGACTTTGAATTATGTTCTAGCCGATGGTGAACTCTATAGAAGAGCTTGGGATGGGATGTTGCTAAGATGCGTGAGTAAGAAAGAGGGAGAAAATATAATGAGGAAAGTACATGAAGGAGTTTGTTGTACTCATCTAAGCGGCATGAGCCTAGCAAGAAAAATCATGAGGCAGGGTTATTTCTGGATGCAGATGGAAGGTGACTGTGTTCAGTATGTGCGTCATTGCAGAGCTTGCCAATATCATGACAATAAAAGCCACTTACCTGCTATCGAACTCCATCCAACAACTCCTTCTTGGCCTTTTTCTGCATGGGGCATAGACGTTATTGGCAAAATCTCGCCAGCAGCATCCAACGGCCATCAGTATATACTGGTTGCAGTTGATTACTTCTCTAGATGGATTGAGGCTCAGTCTTACAAAACCTTAACTGCTAAGCATGTGGCTAGATTCATAGAACAGAACATTTTCTGTCGCTATGGTGTTCCCCATCACATAGTTACAGATAATGGTTCTCATTTTCAGGCAGATGTTGGTCAGTTGCTTTATAGATATAAGGTTGAGCATCACCATTCTTCTCCTTATCGCCCTCAAGCTAATGGTGCAGTAGAAGTTGCGAATAAGGAGATTAAAAGAATCCTGTCAAAAATATGTGAAAGGTACAGAAGCTGGGCTGAGAAACTTCCTTTCGCGCTCTGGGGGCATCGCACTACTTTCAAATCAGTAAATAGAGCCTCTCCTTTCGAACTTGTATATGGAATGGAGGCAGTGTTACCAATAGAGCTCGAAAAGAAGTCTCTCAGGGTTTTGGTAGAAGCTGGTTTGACCGAGGAGGAATGGGTCAAAAAGAGATATGAAGATTTGGCGCTCTTAGACGGAAGAAGACTGAATGCTCGATTCCAGGATCAGATGAGAAAAAGAAGGATTGCTTGTTTCTACAATAAACGGGTACATCCAAGGGCATTAAAGAACGGAGACTTGGTACTGATCAGATTTTTAGATCACGAAGCCCAGAATCATCCTGGTGGGAAATTTAAACCCAACTGGCATTGACCGTTTAGAGTTCAGAAGCTTTTAACAAAAGGCACTGCTGAATTAATTACCATGGAAGGGAAGCCTGTCAACCGAATAGTCAATCAAGACCAAATGAAAGATTTTATCCTTGAAATGATGATTTCGATTTTAAAAAAAAAATCAGCTAAGTTGAAAACCCGAAAGGGCGGCTTAGGCAAGAATTAAGCTCGCTAGGTTGAAAACCCGAAAGGGCGGCCTAGGCAAAAGTTAGAGCATAAAAAAATCATAACAAAAGATAAAAGTTTGGGATCAACGCGTGGTGCTTAGTTTAAATGCGAAATCTATGCCATGCGTTTGTGACAGATTTGCGAGGGGTGACTCAATTCCATCAACTTGACTCGAAGGAGAATAGGAAGTCGAGTAGTTAGAGTAAATGACCATTGTATTAAAATAGATTTCCTTTACTTCTGTATAATGTTGAAAAGAAGTAAGATTAATAAAGGATTTGTGTTTTAAAATTTTTGTTCTGGGGTTGCGGTCAAAGAATGCAAGACCTTTCCTCTCTGCTTATTTGAATAAAGATCGACCCATCTGGTTTGAAATGTTCTGGCTGTTGGTCCTACCTAAACAATGAACTCTTTTAAGACATTGACCAGAGGAACGAGCACCACTTTCTCAGTGATTTCCCCGGAAAGATCAATATAAAACCTTAGTACTCGTATAGGTTCATGCATACATAAAGAAGTTACACTTGTTATTTTTGTTTGATTTGTGCAGGTAATAAAGTAATCACTCCATTCTTTGTTATCTCCAAGAGTAAACTTCTGTTTTGACATAATAATCTCTTTCTTATGAGCTTTCATTTATTAACCCGAGGACAGGAGGCCCAAATGACTAACGCAACAAATAATTTCAAAAGAAAAGGTTTGTTGTCTGTTGTTGATTCATGTGTGCAGAAAGCAGGAATTAATAAAAGCCCATGGCTTGAACATAGATAGAAAGAGCAACAAACAACAGTTTATTTCAGTGGGGCCTATCAACAGAAGCCAACCTTCACAAGAGCATGACATCATCAAGGGGAAAAGAACCAGTTGACATAGGCAGGTGTCACAATGTCCTGCATCGTGCCCTCATCCAAATACCTGGTGTTTCGACTTCGCCAACGGACAGCCAAATTGGTCAATAGATGCGGCGTTATCAGACCACTTTCAAGGTTATGGATCCTGGGAACACGCTGTATCATCCCGTACTGACGACTGATCCTATCCGGGAAATAAGACATGGAACGGTCTAGACTGGCATACAACACGTAGTTGAGGTTCATACTTCCGGTTGTGACCAGTCTGATCCTCCACCAAGGACAAGCCCACCGAATCGTAAGGTTATCCTCGAAATCGAAGCGTCATCGAGTCCGAGACCGAAAGTTGGCTGGACCATAGGTTGGAATTAAGCGAGCTGGGACCGGAGGAATCAGGCTTAACTTGTCCAGAGCCCAGGCTCGTAATAGCAGTGGACAACCGCGATGATGAACATTGAAGTTGGTAATGTGAAGGGCAATATCCCTGACCCAGCACATCGTCTCTCCCATGATCATCATGAAGACAGTATGATGATACATTTGCATGTCACGAACAACGGTCAGAAGCCGAAAATCTCCAATTCTAGGTTGGCGATTCTTCATGGCATACACATTCAACAGCAAGAAGTAGCAAGCTCGAATCCCAGAAGGATCTAGATCCATGGACAAAACCCTACTCAGGAAAGGCTCCAAAGGAAGGCCTTGATCCGCGTTTATGCCATCAGGAAGGTAAACCGGACACAAGGCCGCAATCTCAGCTAGATCATACCTAGGACCTGGGGGTAAAGCCGGAGTTTCTTCTTGTTCAGGATGATGACCCATCACAGCACATATTTCCTCGTAGGTCGGAGTTACTTCAGAGTCTTCAAACCGGAAAACCATGGTGTTAGGATTAAAATGAGTAACAAGCCAAGACAAGAAGCCATGGTCGGGTTTTAAGTCTTTGAAATATTTCAACCAAACGAGCTGGTTCATAGGAGAAACCTGCCATAGGTCGTCAGGAATGGATTGGACAAAGGATAAGACTTGGTTTTTGAAGGCCATGGAAAAGGATTATCTAAGAAACTGATTTGCTTTGAATACTGGAAGTGTAGAAAACGTAAAGAGAAGCTTCTATTTATAGAAGGATAAAGGGACCGATGAACGGAGCATCGTCATTATTCGACTTGATGTCCACTGTCAAGGGTAGTTGGAAAGGTATTCATGTATGGACCGCTCGGGTTGGTGAGCACTTAAACCCGCATTAATCAATAAGAAGGACGGTTTGTACAATCAGAAGGTTGAATTTTTATGACCACATTAACCGCCCTATTGTGAACCCCTCCCCCGAATATCATAGGCATATGAATGCATATGATTAAGGACAGAAATGCACGTGAGTGTGTGAGTCGCCACCTTGTTTAATTATTTTAGGGTAAACTAGGAAAAAACCCTATGTGACTCCAATTTTAATTAACCTAGTTGCTAGATTAATTATCCCAATGTTTAAGGCACAGTCTGTGAACCCGAGGTGGATCCCGAGACTATGTCATGCTGATAAACTAACCGATGAATGAATGCTTTGCAAGGTGAATGATGGATTAATGAAATGTTTGAGTGATTTTGACTTGCCGCTCGGGGTTAAAGCCCTAACGTGCCTACGTACTTCCGTTTGAATGGAAGATCAAAGTCAACGTAGTTCGATAGGCCTTTTTAAAAGGGCTTTGAAGGTGTATACTTAATACATGAATGTGTATGCTTTGTGCATGAGTGTGTATGCTTTGTGCATGAGTATGTATGCTTTGTGCATGAGTGTGTATGCTTTGTGCATGAGTGTGTATACTTTGTGCATTTTGTTTAGGCATTTTGCCAAAGATTGATTGATTTTTAGGCATGTTGCCAAAAATGTTGATTTTAATGGCTTTTAGCCAAAATGATTTTGATTTAGGCAATTGTTGCCAAAAATGTTGATTTTAGGCGATTTTCGCCAAAATGGTTGATTTTAAGGCCTTTGGCCAAAATGTGTTGTTTTAGGCAATTAGTTTGCCAAAATGTGCGATTTAGGCTTTAATGCCACGATTATTAATTAATCGGGCGTTCGAGCTTAATCACAATTTATTGTCGAAACGTGATTGATTAAGGCTTTTAGCCACAATTATTGATTAATTGGACTTAAGCCAGATTTGTTGAAAATAAGGCAGTTGAACTGTAGTTATTAATTAACTAGGCTCTTTAGCCAAAATTGTCGGATTTAAGCTTATTACCACGATTATTAATTAACCGGGCATTTAGCTTAAATTCATTTACTTGAGGCAATTTGTTTGCCTAATGATGACATGAATGCATTTATGCAGTTGTAGAATTATTAGGAGTAGAAGAGAAGCATGCATGAAGTGCTAAAATTAAATAGGTAGAGTTTCGTTTACGTACCTGATTTAATCGGAAACCGCTTCTTAACTCCAGATTAAGCTCCTCGCTTGGGAAATATTAATTAATTTTAATTTGTTTGATTTTAGTGTCCAAATATCACAACAAAATATAATAAAAATTGAATTAAAATGCAAAAAAGCGGTAAAGAAATCGCAAGGAGCGTGGGAGGGAGAAAGATCGTCCGTCAACACAGACAGGGGTGTCAAAAATGAAGGGGGAGAGGCCATTTTATAGGCCAAAACGGGTCGTCGGCGGCAGGTGCCGCCGGCGGTCCGGCGGCAGGTGCCGCGGTGGCCGGAGCCACCATGCTCGGCCGCGGTTACTTGGGCTTTTTCACTCCGGAGGAGTTTTCGGGAGTTCCGGGTCTCCGAAAAATATTCCGGGACCTATTCCGTGATCGTTGCGACATTCCGGAAGTTTTAAGTACCATATTGGCATACTTCGAGTACATGTCCAAAATGGCCTTCGGTCCGGTCGGACAGTTTGCAAAGTCAAAACAAATGGCACGGTACTGTAGCAGGCGTGCTTTCCTCCATTTAAAGAGTTTCACATACCATGTTATTCCCTTGAGCCTCAAAATTTGAGTATTCACAGTTGCCCCCCACTGGCTATCACAAAAATGATTTATGAGAGCCAGTGGCTTTCTGAAGGAGCAAATTTTTGAGGATGGGCAGAGGGGGAAACCCCGCCGTTGGTTTTTTTTTTTTTTGTCTGAACTCCTATACTAAACTTTGACTATGTTTCTCACTGTACTTCTGTACTGAATTTTATTTGTACCTGCACTTGGTTAGTACTGAAAATATGTATGCATGTTTATTGTATTTGAAATAAAATGGGACTTCATCATTTCAGCTTATGGGCAAAATTTTTTTTTTTTATATATTTTTTTTTATTTGTGGCCCCCACTGTTGGCGGCTGCTGCCGCCATCATTCGGCGATAATTCGGCGGCTGCTGCCGCCCTCATTCGGTGCATTTTCTCTATAAAAACTGGTTCTTTGTTTTGGTTTTTCACTCATTCTTTTTCTTCTCTCTTCTTCTGTTTTTTTTTTTCAAAGAATGAATCCTTCTTTTAATCACAGCATGCACAGCTGGACTAGGAGTCTCTCCAAAGTCGAAAAGATCAACTTGGGGAGGTATGGTCTCTCTCCTATCATTACCCTTAGGGGGGTAGTAGTTGACTGGAACTTTTTATGGGCCTGCATCAGACTCTGGGACCCTGAGGCCCACGTTTTTCGGTTCGGGGCCATGATGGAGGAGATGTGCCCTCTTTTTGAGGAATTTTGTGCTATCATAGGGTGTGACCCTAATGCCCCTTTGGTCAAGCATGAGGTCAAAATCGGGTATGTTCGGTCGTTTGAAAACTTGTTTCAGTTCAGCCGACCACAAGCTAAGGCCATGATAGTTGGTGATCAGAAAGCAATTTTGCTGCCCCTGATTGATGAGTTTTCAGAGGTCCATTCAGACAACCCTGATCAGATGAGGCTAAGAATGCGGGCCTTGGTTTTCTGTTTATTAGCTGGTTTCTTGTTCAACAAGGACCCAGGCTTCGGGGATTTGCAACTCTGTCCCATGGTTCGGCAGATGGAGGATATGGGTTGCATTGGTGGCATTGTGCTGGCAGAAACTATCAGAAGTCTTGACAAAGCTGCTTTAGGCTTCGAGGACTGGACGGTTTCCCCGATCATTCTCCAGGTACTTCTCCTTTTTCCCCCCTCTTTTTTTTTTTTTTTTTTTTTTTTTTTTGGTCTGTCCCTTTGTAACAGAAAGGATCTATTACTCAGGTTTGGTTAAAGGATCACCTCCAAGTGGTTGCTGTTCCTACTTTACTGCCTTATAACCCTGTCCAGTATCGCATGCGGAGGATCTTGATCACACATCCGTCCGCTGATGCATGGACCTCATGGCTAATTGAATTGGGTCCAAATGAAGTGCTGTGGTTCGTACCCTGGTATGGCCTTACCCGCTTTATCCAGGTTAGCTCTCGCCATACTCAGGTTTACCTTCTAGGCCTTACCCATTGTACTTGGTACTGTGCTTCGCGCGTTATGAGGCAGATGGGAATAGATCAGACTGTACCGATCGTGGATGACTCATTATCTGATTCAACCATTACTCCGGGAGTTACCCGTGCTGTCCTTAGAGCTTGGGTTAGAGACCATCAGATGGTTAGGCCTTTACCTAATCCTGCTGGTGTTCAGACTTCTCCTGAGTATCGGGTCTGGTTCATGACCGTTGTCTGGCCAGTTGAAAAGCTAAGGAGGAACGCATTGCTGAGTGCACTCGAGGGTTGGACTCAGGCTAACGCTGGTGATGGGATTAGGACTGATGAGGAGATCATGTTGGCTCCTCGGACAGACGAGGCTGGAGGGAGTTCAGCAACTGGGGATGACTCGGAGGACGTTGCCCCACGGAGGCGACGGGGTACCTAGACTCTGATAGGCTTTTGGACTTTTGGTGTTTTGGCTTTCTTTAACTCTTTTGACTTTTTGTTGGGGACTTTGGCTTTGGATTTTGGGTATTATTTGGAATTTTGGCTTTAGATTTTTGGATGTATGTCCTTTTGGACTTGGACTTCATTATTTATTTTTCTTGGTTTCTTTGGCTTTCTGCTTAACTTTGAATTGTTTGACTTTATTGCTTTTAATTGGGCACGCCATTTGTCTTTTAAGCTTTCCAAGCATTTTCCAACTTCATTTATTCAAGCTCTGATTTTTGCCTAAGCCGCCCTCTCGGGTTTTCAACTTAGCGAGCTACCCATTTTTGCCTAAGCCGCCCTTTTCGGGTTTTCAACTTAGCGGGCCCCGATTTTTGCTTAAGCCGCCCTTTTCGAGTTTTCTACTTAGCGGGTTTTTCTCTTCTTTTTTTTTATTTTATTTTTATCCCCTTTTTTTTTTATTGTTGGCAAGGAAGAAAGAATTATGGAATGATTTTCATTAATGTTTAGACCGTACCCAATGAGGGTTGCCTACATATCTCCGATATATAATTTCTTTTTTCCAAAGAGAATCAGGTCTAGTGTAGTTCATTTTACATTATGCAATGCTTATTACACAAAATATCTCTTTAACTGATCTAAATTACACGGATTCGTGAATTCCAAACCATCCAAATCAGTCAAGATGACGGCTCCGCCGGACAATATTTTCTTCAACACATAGGGTCCAGCCCAATGAGGACGAAACTTCCCACGTGGGTCTATGATTGGCTGTCTAATCTCCTTCAGGACCAAACAACCTTCTTCCAGTTTCCGGTCTTTGACCTTCTTATTAAAATGTCGTGCCATTCTTCTCTGGTAGACTTGAGTTTGGTGGATTGCTTGCAGTCGCCTTTCATCCATACCCAAGAGTTGCAAGTGATAATTCTTAGCCCAGTCTGCTTCGCTGATCTGGCTTTCCTGGATAATTCTTGCCGACTGAACTTCCAGCTCAATAGGCAACACTGCTTCCATGCCATATATCAAAGAATACGGAGTTGCTCCGGTGGGCGTTCTAATTGAAGTCCTATATCCCCATAAGGCATTCGGTAACTGTTCGTGCCAAGCTTTGTGCTTTTTAACCGTCTTCTGCAAAATGACTTTTATAGCCTTATTTGCAGCTTCTACAGCCCCGTTTGTTTGTGGACGATAGGGTGAGGACTTATGATGTTGGATTCTTGTTTCTTTCAACAAATTAGAAAATTCACTCTGAAAGTGAGACCCATTATCCGTGATGATCTCGAATGGTGTTTCGTACCGACAAAGGATGTTAGTACGGACAAACTGTGCTGCCTTCTTGGCATTTAAAACTGAATAAGAGGCTGCCTCGATCCACTTGGTGAAATAATCTACAGCAACCAAGATGAATTGATGGCCGTTAGAGGCCTTCGGGTGGATTTTTCCGATTACGTCTATGCCCCAAGTTGCGAAAGGCCATGGTGAAGCAATAGGGTTCAAATTGACCGAAGGCTGTCTTTGCAGCTTAGCAAAAATTTGACATTCGTGACACTTCTGCGCGTGCCTCACGCAATTTGCATTCATGGTTGACCAGTAATAACCCAGGTTCACGATTTTCCGAGCCAAGGCTATCCCGTGCATGTGTGGACCAGACTCCCCATTATGTAGGGAATCCATGATGGTTTGAGCTTCTTCCTCATCAACGCATCTTAGGTGCAGGCCGCTCCAACTTCTCTTGTACAGAACCTCCCCAGTAAGGAAATATCCGGATGCTAACTGTCTCAATGTCCGTTGATCAGTCTTGGTGGATCCCTCCGGGTAAGCTTCATTCTGAAGATAATTCTGTATATCCCAGTACCAGGGCTTGTCATCAACCAAATTCATGATATGTGCTGGCTGTTTCTGTAGCCGCACTGTCAAAGGTCGAATGACTCGGTCTCCTTCTACATTGACCATAGAGGCTAAAGTAGCTAGAGCATCTGCGAACTGATTTTTGGCTCGCGGCAAGTAGTGGAAGGATAAATCCTCAAATTGCTGAGCCAATTCGTCCAAGCGTTGTAGGTAAGGAACCAAACGCTCTTCTTTAATTTTCCATTTCCTTAAAGCTTGGGAGACTATTAAGTTGGAATCTCCGAAAACCTTGAGGACTTTTATCTCTATTTCTAGGGCTGCTTCTAACCCCTTTATGCAAGCTTCATACTCGGCTTCATTGTTGGTGCAGTCGAAATCTAATTTGACAGCGATTGGAATGTATTCTCCACAAGGAGTTTTGAATACGACTCCAACCCCATTTCCATGGTAGTTCGAAGCTCCATCAAAGTACATTTCCCAGACTTCACTTTCCAAGTTCACCAAGTCTTCATCAGGAAATTCTACCTCCGGCATTTGGTCTTCGACCGGTAATTCTGCTAGTTAATCAGCCAAGGCTCCGCCTTTCGTTGTACAAATTTTAAATCATAAGCTGCGAGCACCGACACCCACTTAGCCATTTTGCTATCAAGAACCGGCCTCTCCATAAGGAATTTCAAGGGGTTCGATTCAGAAATAACATAGGTGGTGTAGGACGAGAGATAGTGCTACAGCTTTGTACAGGCCCATACCAAAGCCAAACACAACTTCTCTATCTTATTGTATTTTAGCTCATATTCTAGCATCCTCTTGCTAAGGTAATACACGGCATTTTCTACCCTTGTATCTTCTGCTTGTTGAGCTAGCATTGCACCCATCGCTTCTTCTGTCACTGATAGGTACAACAGCAAAGGCTTTCCTAGCCTTGGTGGCTGTAAAACTGGCGGGGATAACAGATATTGCTTGACTTGGTCGAAAGCTTTCTGACAATCCTCATTCCATTTTATGGCTACTCTTTTTCTGAGTAATTTGAAGATCGAACCACAAGTATCAGCCAATTGATTGATGAACCGGCTGATGTACTGTAGCCTTCCTAAGAAACCCCGAACTTCCTTTTCCGTCCTCGGTGCTGGTATTTCCATAACGGCTTTGGCTTTTGAAGGATCAATTTCTATGCCCTTCCGACTGACCATATGCCCCAGAAATACTCCGGATGTAGCTCCAAACAGACATTTTGTCGGGTTGAGTTTTAAATTGTACTTTCGAAGTCTAAGGAAGAACTTCTCAAGCGCTGTTGTATGTTCTTCGGCTGTTTTTGACTTAACAACCATATCGTCCACGTACACTTCTACTTCTTCGTGAATCATGTCATGGAAGATGGTCGTCGCCATTCTTTGATAGGTTGCCCCGGCATTTTTGAGCCCAAAAGGCATGACCCTGTAGCAGTAGGTTCCCCACTCCGTGATGAATGATGTTTTCTCTTTGTCTGGCACATGCATCATTATCTGGTTGTACCCGACAGCAAGATCGGTCAAGGAGACCATCTCGTGTCCCGCCATTCGGTCCACTAACAAGTCAATATGCGGCAGGGGGAAGTCGTCCTTCGGAGATGCCTTATTCAAATCCCGATAGTCCACACACATTCTGACTTTGCCATCTTTCTTCGGCACTGGCACAATATTTGCTAACCATGTCGGGTAGGCAATGGGTTCTATGAACTTATTCTCCAGTTGCTTGGCTACCTCCTCCTTGATTTTCAAGGACCATTCTGTTTTTAGCCTTCTTAGCTTCTGTTTCACTGGCTTAGCCTCAGGGTATACTGGAATCTTATGCACCACTATTGCTGGGTCAATTCCCGTGATGTCACTTGCCTTCCACATGAAGCAATCGGCAAACTTCTTTAAGCATTCACTGACTTGTTCCCTGTTCACACAGTCAGATGCAATGTATGTATGTTCATTTTCTTCTTTGCCAATTATTATTTTTTCTTTATCATTTTTCATTTCATTTATTTCTTTTTCATTATTTTTGCTTGGAAATGCTTGGAAAGATAGACATGCGGGGTAGTCAATAATTTGCAAGCCTTTATTGATAATGACGGAGTCGTCTTAAAAAATTACATCAAATTCGAAATCTGGATTTTCAAAATCCGACACAGATGACTCAGGAATGGAACTGGACTCTGACTCGGTTTCATACTCGGGATCAGACTCAGACTCAATACAAGACTTGATTACAGATTTTGACTCTAGGTTTGACTCGGGAGGGGGTTTATCAGCAGCGCGCTCCTCCTCGGCGTACCAGTTGGTCAGAGGCCCTTCTTTTGGCTTGATCAGGCTCAGCAGGTCTTGGTCCCCATCATTTCCTGTAATGACTGCAACCTCATCAAAGAGACTAGGCTGCATGAAGTCTTCCACTTCCAGTTCAGTCACTATTTCAGGCTCGTTACCCCAGACATCAGAGAATATTTCTAACCCAAGTAGCATCTTCTTAGCAGCCGGGCAGTAAAACGGTTCTTGGAAGCTACGATAAGGAATCGTCTCT
This sequence comes from Jatropha curcas, assembly GCF_041381405.1. Lineage (NCBI taxonomy): Eukaryota > Viridiplantae > Streptophyta > Magnoliopsida > Malpighiales > Euphorbiaceae > Jatropha > Jatropha curcas. The sequence goes on along the minus strand of NC_143154.1, from coordinate 16,234,319 downwards.
CCCGATTTGCAAAAGTGACTCTTTAAAGTCAAAAAATGTGATGGCATCTGGATGCTTTTCTTCTTTCCTCTTCTGGTCTTCTCAGCACGGTCTTCTTCAGTAGGCTGATAACCCAGCCCAAAAGTCCCTTCATTCACCGGACACTCCCATGCTTGCAGCGTGGGGTATTTCTTCCTGGACCTTGCCATATTCATTCCCGGCAGGTAGGACATCTTTAGCATCAAAGGAACTATGCAGTTTATTTGCACCGTCCCGAAATCAAAGAGAATTCGGGAGTTCGCAGCCTTTCCTTCTATGAACTGCACAGTGTCATATTCAAATCCCGAGAGGGGAAAATTGGCATTTTCGGGGTTGACTTCAAAGAGAGGCTGGCCCTTGGGTTTCTTGAGCCGACTGTAATCATCTCCTTGAACCGTTATAATCTTACCTTCGTAGGGGAATTTGACCTTTTGGTGCAAAGAGGAAGGTACTGCTTTGGTGTGATGTATCCATGGTCGCCCTAACAGCAGGTTGAAACTGGTGGGCACATCAATGACTTGGAACGGTACCTCCATTATGGCTGGCCCAATTACTAATTTTAGTGTAACAACCCCCAATACTTTTCTCCGGGTGCTGTCATATGCTTTCACTATTTGGTCGGACGGAATGAAATCTGTTTCTTCTAACCCCAGGCAGCTGGCCACCTTTAGTGGGCAAACGTTCAGTGCTGACCCATTATCAATGAGAACCATGGGCACAGTTTTGTCTCTGGTCTGAACAGTGATGTAAAGGGCATCGTTGTGACTGTCTCCCTCCTTGGGTAAGTCATCCTCAGAAAATCCGATGCTTTGCACCTTCGATGATTGGGTGAGGGTGGATACCAACATTTCAGGGCTGACTTCCACTGATGTTTGAAGTAGACTCAAAGCCTTGCAAAGAGCTTGGCGATGAGGAAAGGATGATGCTAGAAGTTCCCAAATCGAAACCCTAGCTTGTGTCTTTTTCAACTGTGAGAGAACTGGATCTTCCTTTGGTTCATCAGTCCTTTGGTAAGGGTTATGTGAGACTTTGTCCAAGACTAATGGTTCATATTGTCTCCCGCTCCTGGTTATAGCGTCGAGTTCCTCAGTTAGGTCATTCAGGTCTAGGACACAGATTTCGTTCATTCCTAGGAATGGGTCGAAAGGATCGATCAATTCCTGGTCCGAACTAATAGCATTTACCCCGTGATTTGGTAAGGGATTAGTGCTAATGTTTGGTTTACTTCTCGGAATAATTGAACCATTATCTACCAAGTCCTGGATGCGGTTCTTAAGCGTCCAGCACGCTTCAGCCTTATGGCCATGTGCTTGGTGGTATTCACAGTATTCATTGGCTTTGAAATTCCTTGGTAAGGGGTTGGGTGATGGTCTTGCCTCCAAAGGTTTGATGTAGTTTGCTTTGACAGCTTCTCGGAACACTAAAAGGATTGGCATCTCGAGATCAGTGTATGTTCTTCTTGACTGACTGCCATTTGCATGTTTCCCATGTTTCCCACACGTAAAGGATTCGTGGGGGTGATGCTTGCCACTTCGTGGACTTTGCCAGTTTGGCTAGGTTTCTTGTACTTCGAGGTTCCCGGGTCTTCTTTCAATTGTCCCATTTGAAGTAAATCTTCTACCTTCGTAGCTGTGGCAATGAGCGACTGGAACGATGGTAGGTATTGAGTTTATAGTTGGTGTTGGTAGACAGGCTGTAGGTTCTTTATTATTATGTCCACCTGTTCTTGCTCAGAAGGTCGGTTAATCATTTGGGTGGCCTTGGCTCTCCACCTCATAAGGAACGAGGAGAAAGGTTCATTGTTCCTTTGTTTAGTGGTTTCTAGCTCCCTTCGGGTTACATCCACTTCCATATTGTAGTGATACTGTGAGTTGAATGCATTACAGATGTCCTCCCAAGTCTTCATCTTAGACCGGTCTAGACTGACAAACCATCTTAATGCAGCACCGGTGAGAGATTGTTGGAACAACTGAGCAAGGAGCTCGCTGCTCAATCCAAATGGGTTAAGGGCACCCACATACATTTTCAAGTGAGTTTTAGGACAAGTAGTTCCATCAAATTTGTCCATGTTTGGCATTTTGAACTTGGTTGGTAGTCTTGCTTCGGGGAACAGAGACAAGGAGTCCATGTCCACCACTTCTTTGTGTGTTTTAAGGGCAGTAACAGATCTTTCTAACAATTCCAGTTTTTCTCTCATTTTCTGAGCTTCCAACTCAGAAGCAGTTTTGGAGGGCATGTCTTCCAAGTTAGGGATAGGGTTTGAGGATGCAGATGTAGCACCAAGTGCTTGATTGGAGGCAGCATTACCATTTCCTCCAACTGGAGCCCCATTTCCATTACTACCGCCTAGTTCAGCTAATAGGGCAATTCTTTGGCCAGCCAATGCCTCATTCATTTTAGCTTCCATTCTGGCTTCCATTTGTTCTATGAGGTTTTGGATGTCAGACAATGATGCCATTGGTGTAGTTGAAGTTGATGAGGTCGGTGATAGCACAGTAGGTGTATTTGACACTTGAACAGGGGGTACCTGTAAGTATGAGGGTAACTGGATTAAGGGTATAGTAGTATCAGGGTAGCTGATATGAGAGAGAATGACTCTTTGTCCAACTGTGCATGACCAAAGGAAATATTTTTTGTGTTCTCCATGTGTTTACCCAATGTTTATGATATGTCGTGAATGCGCATAACAACACATCATAATTTGTTTAATGAGATGCTTCATATCACGGGGTGCATACAGTCCTAAAGGATAGGTTCTATAGGCTATGACACAAATAGAGAATCGGCTTATTAAGGGACCCTTGAACCTTGAGTATGGATATACCTAACCACATATGAAACAAGGAGTTTCGCGTGGGTCCAACGGTACGCATACCCATGTGCCACCCCCAAAAGGATTAGGGATGGTTTGCGGTAACAGGGAGGACGCTTTGGTTGTCCGTCGACATAATCAAAGAGACCTGCCGATCAGCGCTACTTGCTATCCAGACTCAGAAGTTTGAACAGAAAGAGAAGAAATTCATTTGAAGTTCATTTCTTTTATGCAATGGAGAAAAGGATTCTCAATCGTGCAAATAAATCAACAAGTTTTAATGTCTTAATCACATTAATTAAGTCCGGATTTCCATATCAAGTATTCTTAAGGAAAGAACACTTGATTCATATTAGGGTACCCTGCAAAACAAAGCATAATAAAATAATACCTTAAAGAAAGGCCGGTTAGTTTTCACAACAATTGTAGTCCACTTTTATGCAAAATGATTACATATATTCCCCAGTGAAGTCGCCAAACTGTGAACCCCTCCCCCGAATATCATAGGCATATGAATGCATATGATTAAGGACAGAAATGCACGTGAGTGTGTGAGTCGCCACCTTGTTTAATTATTTTAGGGTAAACTAGGAAAAAACCCTATGTGACTCTAATTTTAATTAACCTAGTTGCTAGATTAATTATCCCAATGTTTAAGGCACAGTCTGCGAACCCGAGGTGGATCCCGAGACTATGTCATGCTGATAAACTAACCGATGAATGAATGCTTTGCAAGGTGAATGATGGATTAATGAAATGTTTGAGTGATTTTGACTTGCCGCTCGGGGTTAAATCCCTAACGTGCCTACGTACTTCCGTTTGAATGGAAGATCAAAGTCAACGTAGTTCGATAGGCCTTTTTAAAAGGGCTTTGAAGGTGTATGCTTAATACATGAATGTGTATGCTTTGTGCATGAGTGTGTATGCTTTGTGCATGAGTATGTATGCTTTGTGCATAAGTGTGTATGCTTTGTGCATGAGTGTGTATGCTTTGTGCATTTTGTTTAGGCATTTTGCCAAAGATTGATTGATTTTTAGGCATGTTGCCAAAAATGTTGATTTTAATGGCTTTTAGCCAAAATGATTTTGATTTAGGCAATTGTTGCCAAAAATGTTGATTTTAGGCGATTTTCGCCAAAATGGTTGATTTTAAGGCCTTTGGCCAAAATGTGTTGTTTTAGGCAATTAGTTTGCCAAAATGTGCGATTTAGGCTTTAATGCCACGATTATTAATTAATCGGGCGTTCGAGCTTAATCACAATTTATTGTCGAAACGTGATTGATTAAGGCTTTTAGCCACAATTATTGATTAATTGGACTTAAGCCGGATTTGTTGAAAATAAGGCAGTTGAACCGTAGTTATTAATTAACTAGGCTCTTTAGCCAAAATTGTCGGATTTAAGCTTATTACCACGATTATTAATTAACCGGGCATTTAGCTTAAATTCATTTACTTGAGGCAATTTGTTTGCCTAATGATGACATGAATGCATTTATGCAGTTGTAGAATTATTAGGAGTAGAAGAGAAGCATGCATGAAGTGCTAAAATTAAATAGGCAGAGTTTCGTTTACGTACCTGATTTAATCGGAAACCGCTTCTTAACTCCAGATTAAGCTCCTCGCTTGGGAAATATTAATTAATTTTAATTTGTTTGATTTTAGTGTCCAAATATCACAACAAAATATAATAAAAATTGAATTAAAATGCAAAAAAGCGGTAAAGAAATCGCAAGGAGCGTGGGAGGGAGAAAGATCGTCCGTCAACACAGACAGGGGTGTCAAAAATGAAGGGGGAGAGGCCATTTTATAGGCCAAAACGGGTCGCCGGCGGCAGGTGCCGCCGGCGGCAGGTGCCGCCGGTGCCGGTGGCAGGTGCCACGGTGGCCGGAGCCACCGTGCTCGGCCGCAGTTACTTGGGCTTTTTCACTCCGGAGGAGTTTTCGGGAGTTCCGGGTCTCCAAAAATATTCCGGGACCTGTTCCGTGATCGTTGCGACATTCCGGACGTTGGCCATTTTGGACAGTTCACCGAAAATATGTCAATATGGTACTTGAAACGTCCGGAATTTCACGAGGATCGCAGAACCGGTCCCGGAATGATTTTTGGAGGTCGAAAACTCCCAAAAAAGCTCCCGGAGCGAGACATGGTGGCCACCACCAGCTACGGCGGCGCCGGCCGCCGGACACGGCGGCTCCGGCCGCCGGACACGGCGGCAGCTGCCGCCCAGCATGGGCGGCACCTGCCGCCCCACCGACTGGGCGGCAGCTGTCGCCCTCCCAGGCGGCACCTGCCGCCCCACCGACTGGGCGGCACCTGTCGCCCTCCCAGGCGGCACCTGCCGCCCAACATGGGCGGCACCTGCCGCCCCACCGACTGGCGGCACCTGCCGCCCAGCATGGGCGGCACCTGCCGCCCCACCGACTGGGCGGCACCTGCCGCCCTCCCAGGCGGCACCTGCCGCCCCACCGACTGGGCGGCACTTGCCGCCCTCCCAGGCGGCACCTGCCGCCCAGCATGGGCGGCACCTGCCGCCCAGCCTCTTGGGCGGCAGCTGCCGCCGAGCCAGGCGGCACCTGCCGCCCTGGACCAGAAAATGGCCTATAAATAGACCATTTTCAGCCTATTTTTGACACCCCGGTCTGTGTTGACGGACGAATCCTTCTCCCTCTCACGCTCCTTGCGTTTTCTTTACCGCTTTTTGCATTTAATTTAATTTTTATTGCATTTTTATTGTGATATTTGGACATTAAAATTAAACAAATTAAAATTAATTAATATTTCCTAAGCGAGTAGCTTAATCTGGAGTTAAGAAGCGGTCGTCGATTAAATCAGGTATGTAAACAAAACTCTGCCTATTTAATTTTAGCACTTCATGCATATTTCTCTTCTACTCTTAATAATTCTACAATTGCATAAATGCATTCACGTCATCATTTAGACAAATAAACTGTCTTAATTAAACACGATTAAGCTTAAATGTCCGGTTAATTAATAACTGTGGTATTAAAGCCTTAAATCCGATAATATTGGTTAAAAGAGCCTAGTTAATTAATAACTACGTTTCAATTGCCTTATTTCGAACAAATCCGGCTTAAGTCCAATTAATCAATAATTGTGGCTAAAAGCCTTAATCAATCACGTCTCGACAATAAATTGTGATTAAGCTCGAACGCCCGATTAATTGATAATCGTGGCATTAAAGCCTAAATCGCACATTTTGGCAAACTAATTGCCTAAAACAACACATTTTGGCCAAAGGCCTTAAAATCAACCATTTTGGCGACAATCGCCTAAATCGCACATTTTTGGCAAACTAATTGCCTAAAACAACACATTTTGGCCAAAGGCCTTAAAATCAACCATTTTGGCGAAAATCGCCTAAAATCAACATTTTTGGCAACAATTGCCTAAATCAAATCATTTTGGCTAAAAGCCATTAAAATCAACATTTTTGGCAAAATGCCTAAACAAAATGCACAAAGCATATACACACTCATGCACAAAGCATACACACAAAATGCACAAAGCATACACACACTCATGCACAAAGCATACACACAAAATGCACAAAGCATACATACACTCATGCACAAAGCATACACACTCATGCACAAAGCATATACACACTCATGCACAAAGCATACACACTCATGCATTAAGCATACACCTTCAAAGCCCTTTTAAAAAGGCCTATCGAACTACGTTGACTTTGATCTTCCATTCGAACGGAAGTACGTAGGCACGTTCGGGATTTAACCCCGAGCGGCAAGTCGAAATCACTCAAACATTTCATTAATCCATCATTCACCTTGCAAAGCATTCATCCATCGGTTAGTTCGTCAGCATGACATAGTCTCGGGATCCACCTCGGGTTCGTAGATTGTGCCTTAATCATTGGGATAATTAATCTAGTAACTAGGTTAATTAAAAATGGAGTCACTTAGGGTTTTTTCCTAGTTTACCCTAAAATAATTAAACAAGGTGGCGACTCACACACATCACGTGTATTTCTTCTCATTCATCATATGCATCACATGCCTATGACATTTGGGGAAGGGGTTCACAGTTTGGCGACTCTGCTGGGGAATTATGTAATCATTTTGCATAAAGCGGACTACGATTGTTGTGTAAACTAACCCGCCCTTCTTTAGGGTATTATTTTACAATGCTTTCTTTTGCAGGGTATCCTAGCACGAATCAAGTGTTCTTTCTTTAAGAATACTTGATGAGGAAATTTGAACTTAATTGAAAAATTTAATTAAGACATTAAAACTTGTTGATTTATTTGCACGATTGAGAATCTTTTTCTCCATTGCATAAAAAATGAACTTCAAATGAATTTCTTCTCTTCTGTTCAAACTTCTGAGTCTGGATAGCAAGTAGCGCTGATCGGCAGGTCTCTTTGATTATGCCGACGGACAGCCAAAGCATCCTCCCTGTTACCGCAAACCATCTCTAATCCTTTTGGAGGTGACCCATGAGTATGCGTACCGTTGGACCCACGCGAAACTCTTTGTTTCACATGTGGTTAGGTATATCCTTACTCAAGGTTCAAGGGTCCCTTAATAAGCCAATTCTCTATTTGTGTCATAGCCTATAGAACCTATCCTTTAGGACTGTATGCACCCGATGATGCTGAATCATTCCATTAAAAAATGAATTATGTTGTGATGCTGTGCGCATTCACGCATTCATCCCATACTTCACGCCAAAAAAAAAAAAATTTCCATTTCAAAGTTGGAAAATCACATTTTGGTCCCTAAGACCTGAAAATTCACATTTTTGGTCCCTAAGACCTGAAAACTTACATTTTGGTCCCTAAGACCTGGAAAATCACATTTTGGTCCTAAAATTTCCGATTTGGTCACAAAGGCCCAAAAATTCCCAATTTGGCCCATAAGGCCCAAAAATTCACAATTTGGCCACTAAGACCCAAAAACTCACATGTTGGCCCATAAGGCCCAAAAATTCACAATTTGGCCACTAAGGCCCAAAAAACTCACATGTTGGCCTCAAAGGCCCAAAAATTCACATTTTGGCCCCTAAGGCCCAAAAAAAAAATTCTTTGAGAACCTGGGGCCTTTCGAAAAGTCGAGGTGTCCAACCCTAAGCACTCTACCTTACATATCACACCCCATTGGGTCCTATCCTAGGTGTCCTAGCCTACCAACACTACCCTACATTGTTTGGTCATACCAACCCACATCACAAGGGTCAAGCCCAAATACCTTACCCTTACACTACCCTATCTCGCATCCCCTGTGAAAACACCTTATATAGGATAGTCTAATCATTTTTGACTATGTCCTTTCACAGGTACCCCTCCAAAGACCACCTGCACCCGAAACGCCAACTGAGCTCTCACCCACAAGACCAATTTCACCAACCGCACCAATGGCATCACTCACCGACATCCAAAACCTCATTGAACAACTGGAAGCCAGAATGGAGGCTAGAATGAATGAGGCATTGGCTGCCCAAAGAATTGCCCTATTAGCTGAACTAGGCGGTAGTAATGGAAATGGGGCTCCAGTTGGGGGAAATGGTAATGCTGCCTCCAATCAAGGACCTGGTGCTACATCTGCATCCTCAAACCCTATCCCTAACTTGGAAGACATGCCCTCCAAAACTGCTTCTGAGTTGGAAGCTCAGAAAATGAGAGAAAAACTGGAATTGTTAGAAAGATCTGTTACTGCCCTTAAAACACACAAGGAAGTGGTGGACATGGACTCCTTGTCCTTGTTCCCCGAAGCGAGACTACCAACAAAATTCAAAATGCCCAACATGGATAAATTTGACGGAATCACTTGTCCCAAAACGCACCTGAGAATGTATGTGGGTGCCCTCAACCCGTTTGGCCTGAACAGCGAGCTCCTTGCTCAGTTGTTTCAGCAATCTTTGACTGGTGCTGCATTAAGATGGTTTGTAAGCTTGGATCATTCCAAAATGAAGAATTGGGAGGACATATGCAATGCTTTCAACATGCAGTACCATTATAATATCGAAGTGGATGTTACCCGGAGGGAGCTAGAAACCATTAAACAAAAGAACAATGAGCCCTTCTCCTCGTTCCTTTCGAGGTGGAGAGCCAAAGCTGCTCAAATGATCAACCGACCCTCTGAACAGGAACAAGTTGACATAATAATCAAGAATTTACTGCCTGTCTACCAGTCACAGCTTCAAACACAGTACTTGCCTACGTTCCAATCGCTCATTGCGACTGCAACTAAGGTGGAAGACTTAATCCAGTTGGGTCGGCTCAAAGAAGACTCATACAAGAAGCAGAATCATGCTGGGTCTAGTGAGACAAATGAAATAGCCAGTATAATCCCCACGAATCCTTTACGTGTTGGGAATTTGGGAAACAATCAGCCAAGGAGGCAATATACTGATCTCGGCATGCCAATCCTTTTGGTATTTCGAGAAGCAATGAAAGCAAATTTACTGAAAGCCTTAGAAGCAAGGCCATTACCAAACCCCCTGCCCCGGAATTTCAAAGCCAATGAGTACTGTGAGTACCATCAAGGACATGGGCATAAGACCGAATCATACTGGACTTTGAAAAACCGTCTACAAGACCTGGTTGATAATGGGTCTATCATCCCCAAGAGCAAGCTGAATAACAACCAATCCCTTGCCTAACCATGGGATTAATGCAAAAAAAATTGCTGAACAAGAATCGTTCGATCCTTTCGAACTTTTCTTAGAAATGAATGAAGTTTGTGTCTGAGAAGGTTGAGATCAAACCTCCAAAAGAACAAAAGAATTGTTCAAGACCAACAACAACATGTCTGATTGATTGAAGCATCAAGAAGAACAAAGTCACTACAGTCAATCCGATCCTAGTCCATCATAGTCCACCTAGAGTCTATCTTTTAGGGCCTAGTTTCTTTTTTCTTTTCATTTTCATTTCCATTCAAGTTTTCATTCAATTCAAATTTGTAAATCTAAGTGTCTTTTGTACACAAATTTTGTCTTATCAATAAAAAGGGATCAGTTTACGTTCCAATCATGTTTATACTCTCTCTCTATCTTTTCCTGTGAAAGCACAAAAAAAAAATCAAAAAAATTATGAAAAAAAAAATGATGATAAAAAAAAAAGATAATAAAAATTGGCAAAGAAAAATGCATTCATCCATTCATTTGCTCTGCATCAATCAAAGCTGGGGGCATCTTAAGAAGCACCATCAAAGGGGAAGTTTTGAAGGGTAATCATGGAAAGGATCCAGCAAAGGGTACGCAAGACTTCAAACAGTATCGAGACAAAGCCGATTGAAGGGGTTAGGGCCAGAATGGTTTCTCCGAAAGCCCAAGGATGGAAGATGCTCCGATAGAGAGGTGTCTGAATTTTGACAGAATAAAGAAGTTATGCTTGGAATTGGGTTGGGTCTGCACGAAGTCGCAATGCTATCCATATACTACTCAAGTCATCTCAGAATCAAGTTGCCTCGAAATTCTTTATGGAGAGGCTGCTTCTAAGTAAGCAAAAGGAAAAACGGGACAAAAGGAACCCCTGGTCAAAAGGAAGCAAACAAAGCAAAAAGAAAAAAATGGGTCAAAAGGAAACTTCTGCACAAAAGAAAGAAATCAAAGCTACAGGAAATCAAGTTGTCAAGAACGGGTCAACTACAAACTCTCCGACAAATTCAAGCCCATCAAGGGTAGAGGACAAATCATTTCAGCCACAAGGACAAAGACCAAGCGGCTGCTCACATTTTGAAAAAGCAAGTTAAAAGTAGTCATTTCCACAAATTGGATGACAACAAACACCTTGAAAATCAAGCGCCAAGCATGGCACAAATACAAGTGTCCTTAATAAACAAGGACCATTTCTCAAAACAAGGAAAAGGAAGAGTCTCCTCAAAATTCCTTATGGAGAGGAGAACCATTGAGGAAATAAGTTTCAAATTCAGAGGAAGATAAAGTTCAAGAAAAGGAATCAAATTAACCTCAAGAATTCAAACATGGCGAAGCCACAAAAGCATAAAAGCTTCTTCGACACTCAAGCCACTCAAGTTACCACCACAATGTGGGTATTCAAAACTCTTTGTGATGAATACAAGTCATATTTCAGTCAACCAGTGGTAAAACCGCTACAACAACAAAGCCAGATTCGCCTAGGGTCATCACTATCATGCGAGCTCGAGTCAATAAGTTGATTCAACATCATCAAGCCGAGAAGGAATCCCGTGAAGAAATCAAGTCAGAAATGAACTCTGCATCAACATCAAGTCGGGAAGGGAATCCTGCAAAGACATCAAGCCGGGAAGGAATCCCGCGAAGACATCAAGCCGGGAAGGAATCCTGCGAAGAAATCAAAACAGAAATGAATTCTGCATCAACATCCAGCCGGGAAGGACTCCCGCAAAGACATCAAGCCGGGAAGGAATCCTGAAGAAATCAAATCGGAAATGAATTCCACAATCAGCATTAAGTCGGAATTGAATTTTGCCCCAACAGCAAGTCATTCCGCACCAAGTCGGAAATAAATTTCGCACCAAGACGGAAAGGAATTTCGCACTAACATCAAGTCGGAGATGAATTCCGCACCAGCCGAGCACGAAGTTCGCATCCCAGAAGGAACTACGAAAGACCTGATTCTCCCCATCCCCCGAAGAGTTCTTGGAGATACGTAGGCAGCCACAAAGGCGCGGTCACAAACATAAGTTTGCATCATAAAAAGCATTTTCTCTTTGCCAATATAAAAAATATATAAAATATATATATATATATATATATATATATATATATATAAAGCGAAGAAAAAAAAAAAAGCTGGAGTTGAAAACCCGAAATGGCGGCTTCAGGCAAGAATTGAGCCCGCTAGGCTGAAAACCCGAAAGGGCGGTCTAGGCAAAAGTTAGGGCAAAGAGCCTACTAGAGTCGAAAACCCGAAAGGGTGGCTACTAGGTAAAAAAAAAAAAAAAAAAAAAAGTGCTTTCATGAATTCTTTTAGAGAGTCCATTTTTGTAGGATGAACACTAAGTTCCTTCGAGTCAAAATTCACTACAAGAAAAATTTGAGTCTCTAAATCGAGTCTCTAAAATCAAGTTTCCAGTGGTCATTCCACAAGGAGTAACAAAAAATTGAGTCATTCTCAAAAGTTCATTTTGAAAGCGTCACTCTTTGAGTCATTCCTCGAAGAAAAAAAAAAAAAAAAAAGAGGAAAATGTCAATCCCCGGGGTTTCCAAAACAACCCTAAAAATGTCAAACATAATCGTTGAGAGGTAATTCTTTAATACCTCGTCTCCACTCGGACCATCGTTTCTTCGATCCTTTCAGACGAGCGATGTCATCAACATTGTCTGTTTCCTCGAGTCATATAAGTGACTTTGTTCTCTTTGATTCCTCAATCGATTGGACAAGTACAACACCAATGTTTTGAAGTATTCCATGGTCAGCACCATTCTGGGGGCAAGAAGTGATAAGAACCTTCACCATTCTCCCATCACAGAAGTAATCACGGAATTTCTAGTCTTTCATTAAGAAGAAATTCTATTTCAGCTAATAAAGGCATCAAACAGGGGGCGAAATCCTCCAGGTTGGATTCAGGGGCAAGTGTTAACATACACAACCCAGGGTGAAACCCAACTATCGTCGACCTCTTTTTACATAAAACCTAGGGTGAAACCCTAACCAATAGCCAACCATTCTTCATCCAAAACCAAGCCATTTGATCATTTCGACTTTAGGTGGACCCTTGGTTCTCAAAGAAAAAAAAAACACAAAAATAAAACAAATCTCTTTTCGAGCCCTCTAAGAGGCAAAACATCTTTTCAAGTCCTCTAAGAGGCAAAATTTCTTTTTAACTCCTCAAAGAGGCTAAAACATCTTTAAGTTGCAAATATAATTCCATGCATTTGATCATTTCATAAAAAAAAATAAAATAAAATAAAATAAAATAAAAAATAAAAATAAAAACAAAAATCACATTCGGCCGCAGAGGCCCAACAATCACAATCAGGCCCCAGAGGCCCGAAGAATCACATTCAGGCCAAAGTGGCCCGAAGAATCACATTCAGGCCAAAGTGGCCCGAAAAATCACATTCAGGCCAAAGTAGCCCGAAAAATCACATTCAGGCCCCAGAGGCCCGAAAAATCACAATCCAGGCCCCAGAGGCTCGAAAAATCACAATCAGGCCACAGAGGCCCGAAAAATCACATTCAGGCCACAGAGGCCTAAAAAATCACATTTAGCCGCAGAGGCCTGAAAATTCACAACTCAGCCTAAGGCCCCACAATCCCAATTTGGCCCAAGGTCCGAGTTTCGCCTTCAAAATTTGCTCCTTCAGACGGCCACTGGCTCTCATAAATCATTTTTATGATAGCCAGTGGGGGGCAACTGTGAATACTCAAATTTTATGATAGCCCCGGTCTGTGTTGACGGACGAATCCTTCTCCCTCTCACGCTCCTTGCGTTTTCTTTACCGCTTTTTGCATTTAATTTAATTTTTATTGCATTTTTATTGTGATATTTGGACATTAAAATTAAACAAATTAAAATTAATTAATATTTCCTAAGCGAGGAGCTTAATCTGGAGTTAAGAAGCGGTCGTCGATTAAATCAGGTATGTAAACAAAACTCTGCCTATTTAATTTTAGCACTTCATGCATATTTCTCTTCTACTCTTAATAATTCTACAATTGCATAAATGCATTCACGTCATCATTTAGACAAATAAACTGTCTTAATTAAACACGATTAAGCTTAAATGTCCGGTTAATTAATAACTGTGGTATTAAAGCCTTAAATCCGATAATATTGGTTAAAAGAGCCTAGTTAATTAATAACTACGGTTCAATTGCCTTATTTTGAACTAATCCGGCTTAAGTCTAATTAATCAATAATTGTGGCTAAAAGCCTTAATCAATCACGTCTCGACAATAAATTGTGATTAAGCTCGAACGCCCGATTAATTGATAATCATGGCATTAAAGCCTAAATCGCACATTTTGGCAAACTAATTGCCTAAAACAACACATTTTGGCCAAAGGCCTTAAAATCAACCATTTTGGCGACAATCGCCTAAATCGCACATTTTTGGCAAACTAATTGCCTAAAACAACACATTTTGGCCAAAGGCCTTAAAATCAACCATTTTGGCGAAAATCGCCTAAAATCAACATTTTTGGCAACAATTGCCTAAATCAAATCATTTTGGCTAAAAGCCATTAAAATCAACATTTTTGGCAAAATGCCTAAACAAAATGCACAAAGCATATACACACTCATGCACAAAGCATACACACAAAATGCACAAAGCATACACACACTCATGCACAAAGCATACACACAAAATGCACAAAGCATACATACACTCATGCACAAAGCATACACACTCATGCACAAAGCATATACACACTCATGCACAAAGCATACACACTCATGCATTAAGCATACACCTTCAAAGCCCTTTTAAAAAGGCCTATCGAACTACGTTGACTTTGATCTTCCATTCGAACGGAAGTACGTAGGCACGTTCGGGATTTAACCCCGAGCAGCAAGTCGAAATCACTCAAACATTTCATTAATCCATCATTCACCTTGCAAAGCATTCATCCATCGGTTAGTTCGTCAGCATGACATAGTCTCAGGATCCACCTCGGGTTCGTAGATTGTGCCTTAATCATTGGGATAATTAATCTAGTAACTAGGTTAATTAAAAATGGAGTCACTTAGGGTTTTTTCCTAGTTTACCCTAAAATAATTAAACAAGGTGGCGACTCACACACATCACGTGTATTTCTTCTCATTCATCATATGCATCACATGCCTATGACATTTGGGGAAGGGGTTCACAGGTAGGTCCTCCAAGCCTCGCAATCCCATGGAGTCAGGAATAGCTGCAAAAGCATAAAAAATCAGTGATTGTTGTGCATTAAAAAAAAGAAGAAAAAAAAAAAGAAAAAGAAGGGAGAAAGCTAAGTGTTCAGAGATTCTTTTTGTACTTACATCAGACAGCTCCCGATCGTTAAGAAAGCTCCTCCAGTACTCAGGATCCTCGCCACTAGCATAAGTATGATGACAATGGGCCAGATAACAAGGGATCCTCCTAGACTCGGCAGGAGTGTCACCGCTCGGATCCCCTGGGTAGATACGGTACTCGTATGACCATACCTGCAACAAAGAAAGAAATGATATCAGGTGGTTGAACAGTTGAGAATGACAAAGAAGAAGCTGAAGAGTGAAAGAATATTACCTCTAGAGGCTAGATAAATAGCCAGTTTGACTCACCGCTACCACGGGTCCAGACATCCAGACCGTGATAGAGATGAGCCAAAGCTAGAGTGGCCCAGTCGAAGGACCCGACCTGGCTCAAATCCCTCAGACATGCTAGCACCGCCGAGTCTCCCTTATTTTGGGAGGTGCATAGTGTGAACCCCCACCCCAAATATCATAGGCATATGAATGCATGTGACTAAAGAAGAAATGCACGTGATGTGTTAGTCGCCACCTTATTTAATTATTTTTAGGGTAAACTAGGAAAAAACCCTAAGTGACTCCAATTTTAATTAACCTAATTACTAGATTAATTAACCCAATGATTAAGGCATGGTCTACGAACCCGAGGTGGATCCCGAGACTATGTCATGCTGATGAACTAACCATGAATGAATGCTTTGCAGGGTGATTAATGTGACTTAGACCAATGAAATGTGTTTATGTGATTTTGACTTGCCGCCTGGGGTTAAATCCCAAACGTGCCTACGTACTTCCGTTTGAATGGAAGATCAAAGTCGACGTAGTTCGATAAGCCTTTTTTAAAGGGCTTTGAATGGGTATGCTTAATGCATGAGTGTGTGTATACTTTGTGCATTTTGCTTAGGCATTTTGCCAAAGAATTTATTGATTTGATTTTAGGCATTTGATGCAAAAAATGTTGATTTTAATGGCTTTTAGCCAAAAGGATTGATTTAGGCAATTAGTTTGCCAAAAATTGATGTTTGGGCTTATTATTGCCAAAAAATGTTTTGTTGGGCGATTGTCACCAAAATGATTAAGGCATTTGTGCCAAAAGTCGGTATTTGAAGGCTTTTAGCCAAAAGCTTGATTTAGGCAATTTGTTGCCAAGAGTTTGATTGATTTGGGCGTTTGTCGCCAAAATTGATTATTTGAAGGCTTTTAGCCAAAATTAATTGATTTAGGCAATTTGTGCAAAAAGTTGATGTGATTTAGGCGATTGTTGCCAAAATGATTGTTTGAAGGCTTTTAGCCAAAAGATGGATTAGTTCTAAGGCATTTTGCCAAAACTTTTGATTTAAGCGATTTGTCGCTAAAAAAGGATCAATCTCACTTATAGACAATTTGTTTGCCAGAAGTGATTAACTGATTTATAATGTAGACAATTTATTGCCAAGAAAACGGTTTTAATTAAAGCCTTTTGGCCGCAATTATTGATTAATTGGACTTAAGCCGAATATGTTCGAAATAAAGGCAATTTCACCATAGTCATTGATTAACTAGGCTTTTAGCCAATATTGTCGGATTTAAGCTTAACACCACGATTATTGGTTAACCGGGCGTTTAGCCTAAATTTAATTACTTGAGGCAATTTATTTGCCTAATGATTGACGTGAATGCTTCTATGCAGTTATATAATTATTAGGAGTAGAAGAGAAGAATGTATGACATGCTAAAATTAAATAGGCAGAGTTTAGTTCATGTACCTGATTTAATCGTCGGCCGCTTCTTAACTCCAGGTTAAGCTCCTCGTTAAGGGGAATATTAATTAATTTAATTTTAGTGACCAAATAACAAAATAAGAAAGCGAATAAAACTAAATTAAAATGCAAGAAAGCAGTAAAGAATTGCAAAGAGCGTAGGGGAGAAAGAGCGTCCGTCAACACAGACTGAGTGAGTAAAACAGAAGACCCGGGGCCACTATTTATAACAAAAAAAAGGACTGTTTCGGCGGCCGGGCCGCCGGTGGCCGGCGGCTGGGCCGCCAGGGATCGGCGGCTCTGGACCGCCGTGCCTGGTGGTTTTGCTACTTTAACTCTCCGGGGGCTTTTTCGGGAGTTCCGGACCTCCAAAAAATATTCTAGGACCAGTTCTGTGATCCTCATAATTGTCCGGACATTTCAAGTACCATATTGGCATACTTTCGGTAAACTTCCAAGATGGCCTTCGGTCCGGCCGGACTATTTGCAGTCCGAGAAAACAGGCTTTTTGAGCCTCAAAATTTCGTTGTTCACAGTTGCCCCCCACCGGCGACCATAAAAATGATTTATGGGAGTCGGTGGTTGTCCGAAACACAAATTTTGGAGGCAAAAATTTTGACGCGTCCAGAAGACCCGCCTTTTGGCCATTTGCTTATAAATAGCTTAAGATTCACTCATCCTACTCATTCTAAACTTTCTACATACCAAAACTCTCTCAAATCCTCTCAACTTTCAAAGCTACAAGACCACCTCCTTCTATGGCTCTTCCAAGCTATAGCAGCGATGAGGATTTCTTCGAGTCTCTAGGGATTACTCTCGACGAGGTCGATCTTATGGCAGACGCAGATACTCACACTTCCAGGACCGACATCTTCGCTCAGGTGAGTTCCCTTTCACTTTTATTCGTTTAACATTTGGGCCTTAGGCCGAATTGTGATTTTTAGGCCTTAGGCCAAAATGTGATTTTTTGGGCCTTAGGCCAATTTGTGAAATTTTGGGCCTTAGGCCAAATTGTGAACTTTCGGCCTTAGGCCAAATTGTGATTTTGGAAAAAATTTCCTGTGCTTACTGCTTTTTATTAGTATGCATGCTAGGGTAGAACTAAGATATTACCCTTAGTAAGGAACCGAGGAGTAACTCTTAGGTTGACTTACCTTTTAGGACTCTCGTATTAAATTGGATGTGGGTGAGAGCTCTGTGGCTGGAATTCCGCTCGAACTATTCGATCCAAACAGCCCGGTTGGTGCGATCATCCGTCCATCTTACCTGGGCTATCTGAGGTATTTTGATATGGGGCGAAGTAACTACAAGGAGTTATTATGTGCCTTTGCTGAAAGGTGGTGGGACACCACTAATACTTTCCATTTTTCTTGGGGCAAGTTGACAATGACCCCTACAGACTTTTCTGTGATATCCGGGATCCCCTTCGGGATTCGACCGATCGAGCTATATGATGACTGGAGGGTCGATATCTCCCCCGACTGGATGGTGGAGCTGATTGGGATAGACCTGCCTCGGCTGGTTGAACCAGGTGCTGCTACCCCTGCTTTGAGCATTTCCAGACGCTGGTTATCCCTCTAGGCCCCTAGCATCCATGCCAGCTACGGGCGGGGAGAGCTGACGGCTACCCAGGTGGCCAGGTTCACTTTGTTGGTGTTGTTTGCTTCGACCTTTTGGTCCAACAGGAAGGAGAAGTTTAACCCTTCTATTTTGAAGAGCTTGGAAAATTTGGCCCTTTTAAAGGAGTATGACTGGGCCGGTGCTATCCTGAGTCACATGTACGACGATATGTGTGACCTGAGTCGAGGCCATGGCAAGTTTAGCGGGACCTTCTATTTCTGGGAGGTAATGTAAAGAACATTCTCCCTTTCTGTGTTTTTCTGTTTATCTTGATTCTCCTGATTCTTCTTTTTTTTTTTTTTTTATTCTGCAGACTTGGGCATTCGAGTACTTTCCTTACACTCGCCCAGAGTTACTTCAGACTGATCCTAGGTCAGAGCTGGCGCCTTCGGCTTGGAGATGGTACAAATCAAACCTTCATCCCGTCCGACGCAATAAGTCACTGAAGGAGCTGAGAGCCTTTTTCGATACTTGTGCTCTGGAGCAGGTACATGCTTACTATTTTGGATATGTTAACAAAAAGGATTTATTAACACATTTACATCTTTTATAGGCCGACGTGGGGCTAATGCCTGCTTGTTTACAAAGCTGGATTCAGGCTGATCCCGCCTTCCAACGGTCAGATGCCTTGTCTCAGCGGAGAGTGGCCTTGTCACACCCCGTCATGCGGCGATATTATTTGGGTGAGAGAGTAGATGTTCAGCTAAGAGGCTGTCGCTCTGTCCCTTTTCCCCCCTAAGGATATGCGATCAGGCAAACAGATGAAGCTCACTACTGCTCATACTGAAGGTATCCCTCATTTAGAGTTCATCATGAAAGGAGATTATGATGAGTTCTGCACAATCTCTCTGATGCCGCCTATAGTATCCAGAGGTCGGCTCCTTCTCAGCCGCTCGGTACCCGCTCTTCTTGGGCTTCGGGTCCTTCGACTAGGACTCCAAGTAGGAGGCCCATGGCAGATCCGACTTCTTCGACCCCGGTTGAGAGGCCATCGCAGGCCGGGCCTAGTTGGGCGGCGAGTCCTTCCAGGGCTCCCCGGGCTATTTTGGAGGCTACCGGGCCGCTTCACCCAGACCTGGCCAGTCTACGTCTTCCTTATAGCATTTCCTACTTCGTCCCTAACAGTCCTCTAGTTTTTCGAGAGGTCTCCCTGGAGGGTGTGGATCACACAGTTCTTCCTTCCGAGGACATCACCGAGGTAAGTCCTGGCACATTTCTCACAAGAAAAAGGATTCCTAGGAGATATTGACTTGTATTTTTCTTTGTATGATTTCCAGGTTCCTGTCGGGCTAGTCAACCAGATGATGGAGCTGTTTCTCGGGATGTAGCAGGAACTAGCTGCGGCCTGGACCCAGATAGCCTTCGAAGATCAGAGGGGGAGGAGGCCTCGTCGTTGATAGATTTTCTTGCTTTCCTTTGTTTTCCTTTTGCTGCATTTTCTGCACCGAATCTTGGCTGTATCTGTTGTGCTGAACTTTATTTGTACCTGCACTTGATTAGTACAAGAAAATATGCATGCATGGAAAAAATTTGCTTTACTCAAAAACGTTTCTCTATCTCTTTCTATATATATATATATATATATATATATATATATATATATATATATATATATATATATATATATATATATATATATATATATATATATACGTATTTATATTTTTTTTTTTTTTTTACGGCCGCCGGCTCGGGCGGTTGGGCCGCCGAACTGGGCGGCTGGACTGCCAAGCCGGGCCGCCGGACTCGGGCGGCTATATATATATATATATATATATATATATATATATATATATATATATATATATATATATATATATATATATACTTTTTTTTTTTTTTTTTTTTTACGGCCGCCGGCTCGGGCGGTTGGGCCGTCGAGCTGGGCGGCTGGGCTGCCAAGCCGGGCCGCCGGACTCGGGCGGCTAGGCCGCCTACGGGCGCGCCCTTCCTTTATTTAAAGCCGTTTTTCCTGTTTTTTTTTTCTCATTCACTCCTTTTTTTTCAAGCCACCAAGAATTTGGTTAGTTTCTCCTCTCTTTTCCTTCCTTATTATTTTTATTTATTATCTTTTATTACTATTATATTTTTTTAAAAAAAAAACAACGAATATAAAATAAATAAAAGGACATGAATCCCTTCTACAACCATAGCATGCACAGCTGGACTAGGAGTCTCTCCAAAGTTGAAAAGATCAATTTGGGGAGGTACGGTCTTTCGCCCGTTATTACTCTTAGGGGTGTAGTAATTGATTGGGATTTTTTACGGGCCTGTATTAGACTTTGGGACCCTGAAGTTCACGTTTTTCGGTTTGGGGCCATGATGGAAGAGTTGTGCCCTCTTTTTGAGGAGTTTTGTGCTATCATAGGGTGTGACCCCAATGCCCCTTTGGTCAGGCATGAGGTAAAAATTGGGTATGTTAGGTCATTTGAAATCCTGTTTCAGTTCAACAGACCCCAAGCTAGGGCTATGATCGTTGATGACCAGAAGGCAATTCTGTTGCCCCTGATTGATGAATTTTCGGAGGCTTGCCCAGATGACCCTAGCCGGATGAGGCTAAGAATGCGGGCCCTGGTTTTTTGTTTATTGGCCGGCTTTTTATTTAACCAGGACCCAGGCTTTGGGGACTTGCGTCTTTGCCCCATGGTTCGACAAATGGAGGATATGGGTTGTATTGGCGGCATTGTGCTGGCAGAGACCATTAGGAGCCTTGACAGGGCTGCTTTAGGGTTTGATGACTGGACCGTTTCCCCCATTATTCTCCAAGTATCTTCCTTCTTCCCCTTCTCTCCTCTTCTTTTTTTTTTATATTGGTATTATTTCTCATTCCCTTATAATAGAAAGGATCCATTACTCAGGTTTGGTTGAAGGACCATCTTCAAGTGGTCACTGCTCCTACTTCCCTTCCTTATAACCCTTCCCAGTATCGCATGCGGAGGATCCTAGTCTCACATCCCTCTACTGACGCATGGACTTCATGGTTGATTGAATTGGGTCCCAATGAGATATTGTGGTTCATCTCATGGTACAACATCACCCGCTTCATCCAGGTCAGCTTTCGCCATTCTCGGGTTTACCTTTTAGGCCTCACACACTGTACTTGGTACTGCGCTTCACGTGTTTTGAGGCAAATGGGGATAGACCAGACTGTTCCGATCATGGATGACTTTTCAGCTGATTCAGCCATTACCCCGGGCGTTACCCGAGCCGTCCTTAGGGCTTGGGTTAGAGATCATCGTATGATTAGGCCTTTACCTAATACTGCCAGTGTTCAGACTTCTCCTGAGTATCGGGCTTGGTTCATTACTGCTGTCTGGCCGATTGAGAGACCAAGGAGGATTGCACTGCTGAGTGTTCTCGAAGGTTGGGTTCAGGCTAGCACTGATGATGAGGTTGGGACCGGTGAGGAGATTATGTTGGCTCCTCGGACAGGTGAGGCTGGACAGAGTTTAACAGCTAAGGTAGACTCAGAGGATGTTGCCACGAAGGAGACGGGACACCTAGACTCCTATAGGCTTTTACTATCTTTCTCTTATTTTGACCTTTATTTGACTTTTGAATTTTTTCTTTGGATGTATTTTTTTTTGCTTTGGATTTGGATTTAGACTTCATTATTCGTTTGGACTCTTTCGCTTTTCGCCTGACTTTGGGCTGCTATTGGAATGAGATTTGACTTTTTAGCTTAAATTGAGAAAATCATTTAGCTTTCCAAGCATTTTCCAACTTTATTTATTTCAAGCTCTAATTTTTGCCTAAGCTACCCTTTCGGGTTTTCAACTTAGCGAGCTTACCCATTTTTGTCTAA
Source organism: Jatropha curcas (assembly GCF_041381405.1). Classification (NCBI taxonomy): domain Eukaryota; kingdom Viridiplantae; phylum Streptophyta; class Magnoliopsida; order Malpighiales; family Euphorbiaceae; genus Jatropha; species Jatropha curcas. The sequence goes on along the minus strand of NC_143154.1, from coordinate 16,212,400 downwards.
GCCGCCCTTTTTGGGTTTTCAGCTTAGCGGGCCCCGACTTTTGCCTAAGCCGCCCTTTCGGGTTTTCGACTTAGCGGGTTTTTCTTTTTTTTTTTGTTTTCTTCTTTTTTTTTTTTTTTTTGACAAAGAAGAATGAAATTATGAAATGATTTTTTTTTTTATTAATGTTTAGACCGTGCCCAATGAGAGCTGCCTACATATCTCCGATATATAATTTCTTTTTTTCCAAAGAGAATCAGGTCTAATGTAGTTCATCATACATTATGCAATGATTACAATTACACAAAATATCTTTTTAACTGATCTAAATTACATGGATTAGTGAATTCCAAACCATCCAAATCAGTCAAAATAACGGCTCCGCCTGACAATATCTTCTTTAACACATAGGGTCCAGCCCAATGAGGACGAAACTTCCCACGTGGATCTATGATTGGCTGTCTAATCTCCTTCAGAACCAAACAACCCTCTTCCAGTTTCCGGTCTTTGACCTTCTTATTAAAATGCCGCGCCATTCTTCTTTGATAAACTTGAGTTTGGTGGATTGCTCGCAATCGCTTTTCATCCATACCTAAGAGTTGCAAATGATAATTCTCAGCCCAATTTGCTTCACTGATCTGGCTTTCCCGGATAACCCTCGCCGACTGAACTTCCAGCTCAATAGGCAATACTGCTTCCATGCCATATACTAAGGAATACGGGGTTGCCCCAGTAGGTGTTCTGATTGAAGTCCTGTATCCCCACAAGGCATTTGGCAATTGTTCGTGCCACGCTCTATGCTTTTGAACTGTCTTCTGCAAAATGACTTTTATAGCCTTGTTTGCAACCTCTACAGCCCCATTTGTTTGTGGACGATAGGGTGAAGACTTGTGATGCTGAATCTTCTTTTGCTTCAGTAGATCCGAGAATTCGCTTTGAAAGTGAGACCCATTATCAGTAATGATCTCAAATGGCGTTCCATACCGACAAAGGATGTTGGTACGAACGAACTGTGCTACCTTCTTGGCATTCAAGACCGAATAGGAGGCTTCCTCAATCCACTTAGTGAAATAATCAACAGCAACCAGGATAAATTGATGGCCATTGGAAGCCTTTGGATGGATCTTTCCGATCATGTCTATGCCCCAAGTTGCGAAAGGCCAGGGCGAAGCAATGGGATTCAGATTAACCGGAGGCTGCTTTTGCAGCTTGGCAAAAATTTGACACTCATGGCACTTCCGCGCGTGCCTCACGCAATCTGCATTCATGGTCGACCAGTAATAACCCAAATTCATAATTTTCTGAGCCAAAGCTATCCCATGCATGTGCGGACCGGACTCCCCATTATGCAATGAATCCATGATAGCTTGAGCTTCTCCCTCCTCAACGCACCTTAGGTGCAAGCCATTCCAACTTCTTTTATACAAAACTCCCCCAGTAAGGAAATATCCAGCTGCTAACTGCCTCAATATTCATTGATCAGTCTTTTTGGACCCCTCTGGGTAGGCTTCATTCTGAAGATAGTTCTGTATATCCCAAAACCAAGGCTTGTCATCTACCAAATGCATAACGTGTGCTGGCTGTTTCTATAGCCGTACTGTCAGAGGTCGAATGACTTGGTCTCCCCCTATATTAACCATGGAAGCTAAAGTAGCCAGCGCATCGGCAAACTGATTTTTGGCTCGCAGCAAGTAGTGAAAGGATAATTCCTCAAACTGCTGAGCTAATTCGTCCAAGCGTCGTAGGTAAGGAACCAACCGCTCTTCCTTAATTTTCCATTTCCTTAGCGCTTGAGAGACTATCAGGTTGGAATCTCCGAAAACCCTAAGGATTTTTATTCAAATCCCGATAATCCACACACATTCTGACTTTTCCATCCTTCTTAGGAACCGGCACAATGTTTGCTAACCATGTCGGGTAAGCAATGGGCTCTATAAACTTGTTCTCCAGTTGCTTGGCAACTTCCTCCTTGATTTTCAAGGACCATTTTGTCTTTAGCCTTCTAAGCTTCTGTTTCACTGGCTTAGCCTCATGGTATACTGGAATCTTATGCACCACTATTGCTGGGTCGATTCCCGTGATGTCACTTGCCTTCCACATGAAACAATCGGCAAATTTCTTCAAACATTCACTGACCTGTTCCCTGTTCATACAATCAGATGCAATGTATGTATGTTCATTTTCTTCTTTGCCAATTATTATTTTTTCTTTTTCATTTTTTATTTCATTTATTTGATTATTTTTGCTTGGAAATGCTTGGAAAGATAGACACACAAGGTAGTCAAGAATTTGCAAGCCTTTATTGATTATGACGGAATCGTCTTCAAAAGTTACATCAAATTTGAAATCTGGATCCTCTAGATCCGACACAGACGACTCGGAACTGGAACTGGACTCTGACTCGGTTTCAGACTCGGGGTCAGACTCGAATTCAGTACAGGACTTTGTTACAGATTTTGACTCGGGAGGGGGTCTATCAGCAGTGCGATCCTCCTCGGCGTACCAGTTGGTGAAAGGTCCTCCGCTTGGCTTGATTAGGTTGAGCAAGTCTCGATTCTCGTCATTTCCGGTGATAACCGCAACCTCGTCAAAGAGACTAGGCTGCATGAAGTCTTCCGCCTCCAGTTTAGCTATGGTTTCGGGCTTGTTGCCCCAGACATCCGAAAATATCTCTAACCCAGGCAGCATTTTCTTAGCAGCCGGGCAGCAGAATGGTTCTTGGAAGCCACGATAAGGAATCGGTTCTCCCGGTTTGCAGAAGTAACCATTCAAAGTCAAAAGGTAAGGCCGCATCTGTATACTGTCCTTCCTTCTCCTTCTACCTCTTTCAGCCCGGTCTTCGTCAGTAGGCTAGTAGCCTAGTCCATAGGTCCCCTCATTCACCGGACACTCCCAGGCTTGCAGTGCGAGGTATGTTTTTCCGGATCTTGCCATAATCATTCCTGGCAGATAGGACATTTTCAGCATCAGAGGCACTATGCAGTTTATTTGCACCGTCCCGAAATCAAAGAGAATTCGAGAGCTTGCAGTCTTTCCCTCTATAAACTGCACAGTATCATATTGAAATCCCGAGAGGGGTAGGTCGGCAGTTTCAGGGTTGACCTCAAAAAGAGGCTGGCCCTTTGGCTTTTTCAGCTGGCTGTAATCATCCCCCTGAATGGTGATAACCTTGTCCTCGTAGGGAAACTTGACCTTTTGGTGCAAGGATGAGGGTACTGCCTTAGTGTGATGTATCCAAGGTCGGCCCAGAAGCAGATTGAAGCTAGTCGGTACATCAATTACCTGGAATGGGACTTCCATCACAGCCGGCCCAACTGTTAACTTCAGTGTAGCAACCCCCAACACTTCCCTCCGGGTACTGTCATAAGCTTTCACTATTTGGTCCGATGGAGTGAAATCTGTTTCCTCTAACCCTAGACAGCTGGCTACCCTTAGTGGGCAGACGTTTAGTGCTGACCCATTATCAATGAGAACCATGGGCACAGTTTTGTCTCTAGTCTGGACAGTGACATACAGGGCGTTATTATGGCTGCCTCCCTCCCTGGGTAAATCGTCGTCAGAAAACCCGATGCTCTTCATCTTAGATGATTGGGTAAGGGTGGATACTAGCACTTCGGGGCTAACCTCCACTGATGTCTGAAGTTGACTCAAAGCCTTGCAAAGAGCTTGGCGATTAGTAAAGGATGATGCTAGAAGTTCCCAGATTGATACCCTAGCTTGTGTCTTTTTTAGTTGTGCAAGTACCGGGTCTTCCTTTAGCTCCTCTGCCCTCTGGTAGGGCTTGTTTTGGATTTCATCCAAGACTAGTGGCTCATATTGTCTCCCGCTCCTGGTTATAGCATTAAGTTCTTCGGTTAGGTCATTCAGATCCAGGACACAGATGTTATTCATCTCAAGGAACAGTTCGAAAGGATCGACCAATTCCTGGTCAGCCATAATAGCATTTACCCCGTGATTTGGTAAGGGGTTGGTATTAATGTTTGGCTTACTCCTCGGAATAATTGAACCGTTATCCACTAGTTCCTGGATGCGGTTCTTAAGCGTCCAGCATGCTTCAGTCTTGTGCCCATGCCCCTGATGATACTCACAGTATTCATCAGCCCTGTAATTCCTTGGTAATGGATTTGGTGGTGGCCTTGCTTCCAAAGGCTTAATGTAGTTGGCTTTGACAGCCTCTCGGAATACCACAAGGATTGGCATTCCAAGATCAGTGTATGTCCTTCTCGATGATTGATTGTTATTCCTCATGTTTCCCACACGTAAAGGATTCGTGGGGGTGATGCTAGCCACTTCATGGACTTTGCTAGCTTGGCTAGGTTTCTTGTACTTTGAGGTCCCTGAGTCTTCTTTCAGTTGCCCTATTTGAATCAGATCCTCTACCTTCGTAGCAGTGGCAATGAGCGACTGGAACGTTGGTAGATACTGGGTCCGCAACTGCTGTTAGTAGACAAGTTGTAGGTTCTTGATTATTATGTCTACCTGCTCTTGCTCAGAGGGCCGGTTAATCATCTGGGCGGCCTTGGCCCTCCACCTCGTAAGGAACGAGGAAAAGGGTTCATTGCTTTTTTGCTTGGTGGTTTCTAGTTCTCTTCGAGTGACATCCACCTCCATGTTATAGTGGTACTGTGAATTGAAGGCATTACAGATGTCTTCCCATGTTTTCATCTTAGAGCGGTCCAGGCTAACAAACCACCTACATACATCTTTAAATGAGTTTTAGGACAAGTGGTTCCATCAAATTTGTCCATGTTGGGCATCTTGAACTTGGTTGGCAGTCTTGCCTCGGGGAACAAGGACAAGGAGTCCATGTCCACCACTTCCTTATGGGTTTTGAGAGCAGTGATAGATCTCTCCAGGAGTTCTAGCTTCTCTCTCACTCTCTGAGCTTCCAGCTCAGAAGCAGTTTTGGAGGGCACATCATCCAGGTTTAGGGTAGGGTTTGTCGGTTCAGCAGCAGGACCCTGATTGGAGGCAGCAGGTCCACTTCCTCCAGCCGAATTTCCATTACCATTCCCATTACCCAATTCAGCTATCAGGGCGGCCCTTTGGGCGGCCAGGGCCTCATTCATTCTGGTCTCCATTCTGGCCTCCATTCTGGCCTCCATTTGTTCAATGAGGGTTTGGATATCAGCAAGCGATGCCATTGGTGTAGGTAAAGCTGTCGAAGTTGTAGGTGAAACTGGTGTAGCTGGTGAAGCTGGTGAAGCTGGTGATAGTACTGTAGGTGTAGCTGGCACAGATGTGGGCACTTGGATCGTGGGCACCTGTAAGGATAAGGGTAGCTGGATTAGGTACAGGGGTTGGTGTGTCAAGGTAACTGATGTAGATTGACCCTTTTGTCCGACTGTGCATGGATGAGAAGAGTGTTTCATGCTCTCTTTGTGTTTACCCCATGTTTATGATATGTCGTGAATGCGCATAACAACACTTCATAATCTGTTTAATGAATATGATTCACATCATTGGGTGCATACAGTCCTAAAGGATAGGTTCTATGGGCTATGACTCACATAGAGAATCGGCTTATAAAGGACCCTTGAACCTTGAATATGGATATACCTAACCACATGTGAAACAAAGAGTTTCGCGTGGGTCCAACGGTACGCATACCCATGGGCCACCCCCAAAAGGATTAGGGGCGGTTTGCGGTAACAGGGAGGACGCTTTGGCTGTCCGTCGACATAATCAATGAGACCTGCCGATCAGCGCTACTTGCTATCCAGACTCAGAAGTTTGAACAGAGAGAGAAGAAATTCATTTGAAATTCATTTTTTTATGCAATGGAGAAAAAGATTCTCAATCGTGCAAATAGATCAACAAATTCAAAATATTTTAATTTAGTTGTACAATCAAGTTCAAATTCTCCTTATCCCATATTCTTAAAGAAAGAATACTGGATTTTTTTTTTTGTTGGGGTACCCTACAAAACAAAGCATAGTAAATAATACCCTAAAGAAGGGCAGGTTAGTTTATGCAGCAATTGTAGTCCACTTATGCAAAATAATTACACCTTCTCCCCAAGAGAGTCGCCAAACTGTGAACCCCCACCCCAAATATCATAGGCATATGAATGCATGTGACTAAGGAAGAAATGCACGTGATGTGTGAGTCGCCACCTTGTTTAATTATTTTTAGGGTAAACTAGGAAAAAACCCTAAGTGACTCCAATTTTAATTAACCTAATTACTAGATCAATTAACCCAATGATTAAGGCATGGTCTACGAACCCGAGGTGGATCCCGAGACTATGTCATGCTGATGAACTAACCATGAATGAATGCTTTGCAGGGTGATTAATGTGACTTAGACCAATGAAATGTTTTTATGTGATTTTGACTTGCCGCCCGGGATTAAATCCCAAACGTGCCTACGTACTTCCGTTTGAATGGAAGATCAAAGTCGACGTAGTTCGATAAGCCTTTTTTAAAGGGCTTTGAATGGGTATGCTTAATGCATGAGTGTGTGTATGCTTTGTGCATTTTGCTTAGGCATTTTGCCAAAGAATTGATTGATTTGATTTTAGGCATTTGATGCAAAAAATGTTGATTTTAATGGCTTTTAGCCAAAAGGATTGATTTAGGCAATTAGTTTGCCAAAAATTGATGTTTGGGCTTATTATTGCCAAAAAATGTTTTGTTGGGCGATTGTCACCAAAATGATTAAGGCATTTGTGCCAAAAGTCGGTATTTGAAGGCTTTTAGCCAAAAGCTTGATTTAGGCAATTTGTTGCCAAGAGTTTGATTGATTTGGGCGTTTGTCGCCAAAATTGATTATTTGAAGGCTTTTAGCCAAAATTAATTGATTTAGGCAATTTGTGCCAAAAGTTGATGTGATTTAGGCGATTGTCGCCAAAATGATTGTTTGAAGGCTTTTAGCCAAAAGATGGATTAGTTCTGAGGCATTTTGCCAAAACTTTTGATTTAAGCGATTTGTCGCTAAAAAAGGATCAATCTCACTTATAGACAATTTGTTTGCCAGAAGTGATTAATTGATTTATAATGTAGACAATTTATTGCCAAGAAAACGGTTTTAATTAAAGCCTTTTGGCCGCAATTATTGATTAATTGGACTTAAGCCGAATATGTTCGAAATAAAGGCAATTTCACCATAGTCATTGATTAACTAGGCTTTTAGCCAATATTGTCGGATTTAAGCTTAACACCACGATTATTGGTTAACCGGGCGTTTAGCCTAAATTTAATTACTTGATGCAATTTATTTGCCTAATGATTGACGTGAATGCTTCTATGCAGTTATAGAATTATTAGGAGTAGAAGAGAAGAATGTATGACATGCTAAAATTAAATAGGCAGAGTTTAGTTCATGTACCTGATTTAATCGTCGGCCGCTTCTTAACTCCAGGTTAAGCTCCTCGTTAAGGGGAATATTAATTAATTTAATTTTAGTGACCAAATAACAAAATAAGAAAGCGAATAAAACTAAATTAAAATGCAAGAAAGCAGTAAAGAATCGCAAAGAGAGTAGGGGAGAAAGAGCGTCCGTCAACACAGACTGAGTGAGTAAAACAGAAGACCCGGGGCCACTATTTATAACAAAAAAAAGGACTGTTTCGGCGGCCGGGCCGCCGGGGCTCGGCGGCTCGGGCCGCCGGTGGCCAGCGGCTGGACCGCCGTGCTTGGTGGTTTTGCTACTTTAACGCTCCGGGGGCTTTTTCGGGAGTTCCGGACCTCCAAAAAATATTCTGGGACCAGTTCTGTGATCCTCATAATTGTCCGGACATTTCAAGTAACATATTGGCATACTTTCGGTAAACTTCCAAGATGGCCTTCGGTCCGGCCGGACTATTTGCAGTCCGAGAAAACAGGCTTTTTGAGCCTCAAAATTTTAGTGTTCACAGATAGCAGCTGGGATGATATGATGTAGAAAAGGAAGGACCGAGCAGCCTGGTCCCTCTCCTCCCGAGTGTATGCAGGAGCAACAGGTCGGGCCTCCACCGACAACTCCCTCTAAGCCGCCAAACGGGTCCTAATCCTCTCGGCCCAGAACCGGAAAACTACCTCATAAGACACGCATCCCTGCGCAGTGTACCTAGTCTGTGTGGTCACACCAAGCAGAGAGCGGACTAGATGGGCTCCTAGAGTAGCCGTCTGGTACCGAGCATCCAGCGGGGGAACCGGATCGGTAAAACGGAGGCCGGTGATGGCAGCGTAGTCCACAGGCGTCAGGGTCATCTCACCGAACCCGAAGATAAATGTGTGCGTGCAGTCGTTCCACCGCTCCATCAATGCGTATCGCATAGCGGGTGGAAAACGGGGCTGTGTGCGGCGTAATCCTGCAGCATAATCTCCGAAGCCTGCGGCGACAACCCGAGCTCGCATGGGCGGGTCCAGCAAATCCCAGAAGGCGAAGGCATCAGTGGCTTATCCACCCGAGTGGGCCTTGCCCAGATCAACCTGTAAGAAAAATTTCCAATTTCAATAAATATTGTACTAACGATTATTCATTTTATTCTATGGCATGAAAAATAAAAATCCAAATCTCGGTTTGAACCGTAGCTGCGTCATGCAACTACACAGCCTCATCCCGCGTCTACACGGTCGCATCACGCAACTTTGCCCAAGTTGCGCACCTTGAAGCACAGCTGCGTCGCGCGCCTCAGCACCCGCGCCACGCCACTCCACAGCTGCGTCACGCAACTGTTTGAAGTATAGTGTTCCAAGAACAGATGCGCCACACAACTCAACAGCTGTGCCACGCATCTCGACAGTTGCATCACGCGACTGCCCAAGGCTTTGCCTCGTTGACGAACAGTCGCGTCACGCAACTGTTCTTCCAAAGAACAGCTGCGTGACGCAACTGTCGAAGGTACGCAGTATTCTAATTTATGCCTAATTTCACTATGTTTGTGTTATTCTCATGCAATTTTCAGGGCAAAATCTAGTCGCCTACGGATACCAGTAAATAATTATCAACAAATCAAGTTCTAACACAATGAAAAGGGATAAATTCCAAGTTCAAGGCAAGCTAGGGTTTTCTGGCGCCTCGAACAGTTGCGTCACGCAACTGTTCACACAAGAACAGCTGCGTCACGCAACTGTTCACACAAGAACAGCTGCGTCACGCAACTGTTCACACAGGAACAGCCGCGCCACGCAACTCCTACCTGCGTGACATGACTGTTGACGCACGCACAAACTACAAAATTCAACTGTACCGCTACAGTTATGGATCAAAAGCAGTAAAATCAAAGAAAATTTTTACTTACCTCGGCCTGAAAGCCGCGCATCTGGCTCATCTCGTATCTAACCGGGAACTCAGTGCCCGGCAAAGGGAGGAGCTGCAGTGGTCGCGTCCCTAAGGTCAACGGGTTTCGGCTCACCGGCACCGGCTCGCCGTCGAATGTCGGAATATCCGGTAACGCCCCGAGGGTCTCCATCTCCGAAGTGTAAGCGGAAGCAGGGATTTCTGAGGTTTGAGACATCGTTTTCAGTTGAAAGTTCAGAAGATTCTCAATTGCTTAGGGTTTGTGATAAGTGAAAATGAATTGGTTAAGAAGGAAGTTACTTATAGTAAACGGTTGGGCCCAAGCCCACAAGCCCAAAAGCAACAGGCCCATTATCTTCTTTCGAGCCCAATAAGCCCGTGTGGCCCATTTAAAAGCCCACGACGGCCCACTTTAGCAATTTGACGTCGATATGCGGCTCGTACACTTCAGCAATTTTTGTCTACTCGCCGCATAGGGGGCAGAAACACCAAATTGCCCAAATTACCCTCAGGTCAGTTTTCTTTCAACCACTGTATCATAAAGGGTATACTTGAAAATGCAAATAACAAATTTTCGTTAAATCTGTTGTGCCAGAATTTTTGCTAAAATTTTTGAAAAATATGCCTACAAAAGTGAATATTTTTTGGTCCTAGGCCGGAATTCCGAACTGGGGGTAAAAGTATAATCTTTTGCCTTAATGTGAATCTTTTTCATAATTAATGCATGGGAACATGTGATGTTCCAATATTTTTCTAATAAAAGGCAAGGTCTGTTTGTACACGGATATTGCTCTTTTTCTTATGAACAATTTTGCAGGCCAACCGGTGATGGTTTTTCGAAGCCGATAGGTCTTACTGATTAGTGATGGTGCATTGCGAAGCTAGTCAGAACAATTTCAAAACAGTGATGATGTATTGCGAAGCGGTTTGAAATCTCTTCCCCAGTCAATGATGTTGAATTGCGAAGTTGACTAGGGTAAAACCAACATCTTTCGGGCCGATCAAACCGAGCCTCGAGGATGCCTCCTCTGATCCGACTGGAGCCGACAAAGCCAATCAAACCGAGCTGAGTGGGTGGCCAGATGATCAAATCAAACCCTTCAAGCCGATCAAACCGAGCTTCGAAGACTTTTTTATCAAACCAACATCTTTCGGGCCGATCAAACCGAGCCTCGAGGATGCCTCCTCTGATCCTACTAGAGCCGATAAAGCTGATCAAACTGAGCTGAGTAGGGTGGCCAGATGATCAAATCAAACCCTTCAAGCCGATCAAACCGAGCTTCGAAGGTATCTTCGTCAAAATCAATTTTGTTACTAATCCGACTGGAGCCGACAAAGCCGATCAAACCGAGCTGAGAAGGTGGCCAAGTGATTGAGTCAACATCTTTCCAAGCCGATCAAACTGAGCTGTGAGGATGATTGCCAGATAGAAGGAGCGTCAATGGACCACTTTAACATTAATTGTTTATACAATTAATGATAAAGTGGGGGGCAAACTATTGACGCGTGATTTTATGCCCCCACCTAACCCAATGATGATATGAGGATAAGGGGTAAGGTATCACGATCAACCAGAAGTGTTTAAACCAAAATTTGAATCAAACTGGCCTAAAGGAATCTGACCCGCATTAGGGTTGCGTCACGCAGCTATCACCTGCGTGACGGCACTCTTAGTTGCGTCACGCAACTCAAACGAGGCTGACACCTTTGGCGAGCGCCCGTGCAACGGCCTGCACTGTTTGTATGGATACGCGGCAACTGTACAAAAAGTAAGCTGCATCACGCAGCTTGCGGTTGCGTTACGCGGGTATAACCTGCGTGACGCGACTATGTTCTGTTGCCCTACCCATATAAATACAACATTTTATGCTAAAAACGAGACTTTTTCACTTTTCTCTCATTTTTCTCTAAGAGCTCTAACGTTTTAAGCTAAGTTTTCGATTAACAGCTAGGGTTTCTTCCCCAAGAACTCAAGTGAGTAATCTTGAGGAAGATCAAGCCATTAGATATATAGTTTTGAAATCAAAAAGTACAAAATATATAAGAAGAAAAAAAGGGAGGAAAGAAAGAAAAAGAAAACGTTTTGTTCTGTGAAAAACTTGGTAACTATATTTCTGGGATCGTGAAGCAGTGTCCCTGAGCTAATCCAAGTGCATGCAATCCTCAAATCCGAGGCCTAGGTAACCATTTTAACCTTTCCTTTTTATTTCTAGTCTTTTATTCCTTAAAAATCTTATTTTCATAGTATTTAGTTGGTCTGTTATTGGTTAGACGTAATTTTTCCCATTGCTGGACTTTTCTGAGTTGAGTTTAATCATTTTTGACAAAGAGAACACGTAAAAAGAGTAGTTTGAAAGGTAGTTACGGACCAGAGCAGGTGCGTCACGCAGCTATTACCTACGTGACGCGACTGTTCATGTCCAAAAGCCCCTGACCTGGATTGGACCACCCGCGTGACGCAGCTGTTCGTGTACTCAGTCTCTATTTTGTTTTTATACTTGTATTTAATATTATGCTTTGAACAAATAATCAATACACCTGAGGATTTTAATAAGTCACGAACGGTTCCGTCACGTAACTAAGAGTTCCGTCACGCGACTGTTCTTCATAGAACAGCTGCGTGACGCAACTATTCTAACTTCCAGGACAATAACCAGAGTTCCGTCACGCGACTGTTCTTCATAGAACAGATGCGTGACGCAACTGTTCTAAGTTCCAGAATTAATGACAAGAGCTCCGTCACGCGACTGTTCTTCATAGAACAGCTGCGTGACGCGACTGCCTTTAAATTCCAGAATACTTTGTTTATCTTATTTTAATTTCATGTCATTAAGTAGATTTTTAATCTTAATCCGGAAAATGATCAATAATGGGCAAATTGTGTTTTAATCAAACCAAATCAACTAATTTATTGTGATTATAAGATTTACGATTTATTATTTTATTGTTTATTATTGATTATATTATTAAATCTGGTTTGCGGCCCGCCTTTAACCATAAGGCAAGAGCGGGTCTTTTTAATTATTATTGCTATATTATGGATGAATGGTGAATGTGATGATTGATTTATTATGAATGCAATGAATGATCCTAATTGGGACAATTAATTAATTTTCCGCATAGAAACTCAGTTCGATTTATTCGGATTAGGTTTAATTAAATAATTCGGTGTTTTCCAAAATAAAATCAATTAGAAATTGTAGGTTAAAAGAGGCCAATTTTTTCGGGCGTCGGCTTCCAACGAGCCGACGTACGCAATTCCCTTACCTAGAATCGTACCTGGTATGCCTGACCAATCTTTTTCAAATAATCAGCCTTAAATAAAAATGGGTTAAATGGAGTCATTTTATAAAATAAAATTGAAAATGGTCCCATTGCCGAAATAATGGGTGGCGACTTAAAATGTTTTATAAGACCGATTTATCGGCATCGCATATCTAAAAAAGATTTTTATCACCCTTTTATAAAACAATAAATAAATAAATAAAAAGATGTTTTCGGATCCTCCGGGGTTGGGATTTCGGCGAAAACAAGTTCCCTTTTTGTTGGATTATGGCTCGGTTTACCACTTAAGTGTGTCAAGTTGGCTCTTTAGAGTGCTTTGACGATGTGTGATATGTTTAGAGTCGCCACCTTAATTTGTTTTTGTTTTCAAGGAAAAGATTAAGGAAAAAACCTTGTGATGGACTCCCTTTTAAATTTGCCTTTTAGGATAAAAGCACTAGCCTCAAATCATTAGATTCGAGGACTAAGTTTTCAGCTTCTTTTTGTATGAATCTCATGGTTTGGGTTTTAATCAAGAAATCAAAATATGGTTTGCATGGATGATAGTTTATAAGATGCATAAACATACTAATAATGCATGGCAATATCAGAAATATATTGCATTAAAAGTAATAAAGGTTGTAAGTTGGAGGGGAGCCCAACTCTAGCTTCGTTTATCGAGGATTCTAGGTCGTGCGACACATTCCCCTAAATCCCGACCGGTCAGTTCGGTTGGGGGCTCACTACCTAAGCTGAAATCCGTAGGTATGCCTTCGTACCTCGTATATATGATGATCAGGGCGCATGAAGTTCTACTATCAATTAGGATGGTAGGGTTTTGAAGGTGCCACTCTTAGGAGGGGCTTATGAGGTGCTGAATGGACTAGGCTTAGGGTGTCGAACAGACGAGCTTTTGATTGAAAATCGATTTTATCGATTTTGCCGGATGAGGCAAACTTAGAGCATGCTATATACTGGATGGACCGAGCTTAACAGTTTATACGATGCCGAACAGACCGAGCTTAATTGACAAAGCTTGAGTTTTTAGGTGTATAAGAGTTGAGGGATTTAGTGGCATAAGCATATGGTTGTGAAGCTCCATAGTTGTAAACGACCAAAGAGGTCGAGTCTTTCTCCAAAAGCAAAGGTAGGGCACGAGGACCTGAATTAAGTCTTATAATATTATATTATATTTAGCTTTAGTCTAAGGAAAACCAAAGTGTTAGTGAAAGTCGAAATGATCGACTTTTGAGAACCAAGTTGGCTTTGGCTTGAGAAGCGATCGATCAAGCAACAAGAGATGCTTGAAATGAGGGAGTGCCTTATTTATAGGCTGGGCCCGAGCTGGTTGGTACCGAGCATGTCACCGCCGACACCGGTGCAGGCTACCCGACAGGGCTCTACCAGTACCCACAGGCAGGTGATCAGTACCGAAGCTGGGTAGCTTTGTATCGATCAGGGCAAATATTGCCCTGCCCTTTTTGGCTTGATTTTTGAGTTTTTGGGCTTCCGAGAGTCTATACGAGGCTCAAATGTCATGCAATCGAGCTGTCTCTTTCGTCGTTGGATCCGTAATGGAATTTTCTAAAGCCTGGTGCTGAAATCATGGTCAACATTCTGACATTGAAGCATAATTTCTAAAATTAAATCAAGAGATTTTTGGAGGTTGAATTACTTATGAATTGAAAATTTAACTACACTAATACATTTAACACATCTTGATGATCCATTTAAATATACTAGCTTTGTTTCGATGCAGCTTAGCAAGACCTCCATTACAATAGCTGCCAACATATATCCCAAATCTAAACTTTCCAAATTTTTACAAATTATATATCAAATGGACCATAATTTGGTGAGAATCAGAAATTTGGGTCTTAATCCTACAATGAATGAACAATTTATTTGAATGTTGCTTAAACAGTAATCTATAACCTTAGCCTAGAAGGTTTGATAGTCTACTCAATAGAGCCAAAGATTAATTTCCAATAGATGTTTAAGAGAAAGGAAAGGTTGGTTTTGGCTCACCTGAATTGCTGGAGCTTGTTGCAGCTACCATTTTCGACAAGGCTTGTAGAAATTTTTTTCATCCTTGCACGAAAAGGACGATAATTCAAAACCAAATGAAAGCTATGCTACAACCTTGACAAGGGAAATCATTTGCCACGCTCAGCCGCTCAAGGTGCTGCCGGAAGTAACCATTTTCTCTTGAGAGAGAAGGAGCTGCGATTTTGCAACAAGTTCCACCTCCTAAATCGCATAAATAATCGAAAAAAATCCAAATTTATGGAGGACTATATTTCGTAGAGTCGAGAAGAGTATTTTGTGGCCTTATTCTTGCGGGACAATGGTCAAAAATGTGACCAGCGATGGTGAAGAGGGGTTGTGATCGGATAGTGGGGAGGGAGAATAAGAAAGATTAAGTTTTTAACTTTTGGTTTTTCTCTCCCTTTATGTGATTTGTTAATGACTTGATTTTGTTGGATTTTTTTTTTTTTTTTTTTAAAGTTAGTCGGTTTGGGGAAAAGGAAGTCCAGTTAATGCTAGTCTATTCTAATACCAAAACTAATAATAGGTATATATAAAATATTTGGAATATAAATAACTTGGTGAATTAAAAAGAAAAAAATAGTTAAATAATTATTCATATTGATAATTCTGACTATTATATCATCTATCTTGTTTAGCTTTTATTTAATGAAAGTTATTTTAATATTAATTTACCAATATTTGAGAAGTTTAGAAGGTTTTTTGATCGGTGAGATCTGATGAAATTATTATGGACTTGGGTTCAATTACTAATTTAAGACGTCAACCTGTACCATTAAGTCCACCGTTTCAAAGAAAAATTTTAGATTTTGAAAGTTATAAAAATAAAATTATAGGATATCTCAATTTCTCTCTTAAGAAAATTCGTTATCGAATTTAATTCGGAAGCTTGGAGTGAAATATTTATTTAATAGATATATAGGTTGATGCAATAGGTAATTCGCAAGAAGGGTAGAGTTATAAATTTATCCTTCCCATCTCAGTATGCTACTCGTTTAGTAGTCGTTTAACCAAGTGGTTTCATTAAATTTCATGGTTGCAGGAGTGCACTCAAATTGAGCTTGAAAATAACAAATCTTGCTCACGCCCACGTGAGTCACACCTATCAAGTATTGCAAAATGGGCTAAAGGTCATAAAGTCAAGGCATTACGGCAAGCAAAAGAACCCCTGTATTAAACTTAATTTGGAAAAAGGAGTTCATATTATCCCATAAAAGTGCTTCCAAGATCATATAGGTCTACGTACACTAGAAGAGTACAATGGAAGGAGAATTAAGTCACAAAATAAGCAAACATTAAGCTACCACAATGATCGTTATTAGATTACGTGTCTGCATCATCTAAAATCACGGTAATCAAGTTTCTATACCATACATAGGAGGTTGGCTCATGACAAGAGCTCAAAAATTTTTGAAGTAATGTCGTACAAACATCTCAGTCGGTAAGACCACTTAATATATAAACTAATAAAGGTTGTATTTACTAATAAACCCTCATCTAAATTCCTTTCGAAGTACAGAATTTGACAAGAGTCTAGTTTATACTAAACGTCTATGATTCAAGGATTGGGTTTTATTTTAATGTCATTATTTCACAGGAGATTTGATTTACTTATTGAATATTTTTGACGTCTCACGACACCAATCATTATATTCATCTATGATATTTGAGGTTTTGACATAATCATTCGTAAGTGCTACACCAATTCATTCACGTGTCTAAGTTAATGATACCATAAGGAAAGCTTTTGGACATGTATCTTTTGTCTTGACACATAAATCAAGCTCAATACTGGAATAATTCCTACCATGATGCTTCCACTATGCTACTCTATTTGTTATCAATAATTGAGTGAAAGAAAACTTAACAAACATGCATTTAAGACTTTAGAGACTTAAATAGGGTTCATATATACAAGATTCCCCACTCTAGATCTCCTAGCTTAGCTATACAGAGGGAAGATTTGATGAGAATCTCTATCATAATTAAACTGAATTTGTTGTTAGCTAGAGATTAATTGATCATCCCTACAAAGTCTTTTCTACTAGGAATCTTGAAATTTCTTTTTGTGAAATAGCTAATACTCGTTTCAAACATGAATTCAGAATAATGAGTAAAATAAAGAAACTTTTACTTACTTTAATCTTTAAATCACCTTTAGTCTCCAAAATACCATGACTTTCTAGCCTGTGGTCTATTCCTTATTTAATGCTCATTAATCCTTAGGCCCTAAATAACTATCCTATTTTATTCCTAATATTATTACTTGTTTATCATATTCAGGTACCTCGCATCCTAGTTATAACTATAACTCAATTTCTATGTCAATTCTATCTCCGTCTAAGTCCAATTTATGGTTCTTTTTCCTTCTCCATATCCATTTTATTACAATTTTATATATAGTAGGTGAATTAATATGTATGAAAGAGTTAGTATCATTTTGATAAGATGACTACATGAGGTTTTATTTGACATAGACAGGCATCGGGCAGGTTGTTGTAAAATGGACAATTAACATTGGTTGTGGCCACAATTCTATATTTAGCAATAAATTTCTCAGCATTTTGCCTCTTTTCCTATTGCTAAGGCAATAAATTCAGGCTCCATTGTAGAATGAATTATACATGTCTATTCTTTCATCACGATCCATTTCTCTGGGTGGGATCGACGTTAGGACTTGGATAAGCTTAAGGCCACCTAAGCTCCAATTTGTTGGAATAAATAAGCTCAATCTCATTCAATTGGACATTTGGCCCACCATGTAATAACCTCTACATTCATTTTCTTTAACCTAGCCCTACATTGTCATGTAAATAGGTCCACAGTTCAATCTATAATCAATACAACCTGAATATAAAATTTTATGGAATTTTATTTAACATTTTTGCCTATGTAATTGTGGAACTATATGAAATTCATACATTTTACAAAATTTGGAAAGAAAATACATTAGCCCAAGTATTTATATATCCTTCACTTCAAGGAGACTAGTTGCAGTAGAGGTTGGAGGAAGAAAGAAAGAACCTACAACCTGGATTTATTTCTAGAACTAGTTACTCCTGATGTTGAACTTGTTACAATTATCTCCTTTTCGGAATGCAAAAGGTGTACATATAAAAAGAAGTTTGAAATTAGAATTTTAACTTATAAGCTATTTGATTCATTATTATTATAATTATTTATTTTAATTTATTAAGATTTGCCCAATTGTTGTATTATATCTATTCTCATCTATAAATTTGACTTATAATAACTTTATTATTCTATCATATCTCTCTTAGTCAATTAATTATTATTATTATTATTATACTAAATTCAATATTCAATACATAATTGAATTTGATTAGTTTGCTCATAGGCCTAGATTCTTAACATAGCATCAGAGCAGGTTCGGCCTAGTTCAATTATTTCTCAATTCATCGGTATTGTCACTGCATTTCAATTCAGGCTCTCGTTTGAATGTTCAGCCCCAGTGAGACCCGTTCAATTTCAGGGTAAAAAAGCCCATTTCAGTTTCAAGGGGAGGATTTCAAATGTCAAGTGTCAACCGGATGTTTAATCCCAGTTGCACTTGAGGGGGAGTGTTAAGAATCTCACATCGACTAAATACCATATCCATCAAAGGCATATAAGGGAATCCCACATCGACTAAATACCATATCCATCAAGGGCATCTAAGAGTAGCAAGTTAGCTAGCTAATTAGTTAGTACTAACCTTTTAGTTTTGATTAGACCAAGCCCAAGTAAGCCCATATCACACATTTTCACATCATGAGTTTTTACCTCCCAATTCACCTTTACCTTTATCCTTTCAACTTTATAATATATTATACACTTCTGGGGATCAAACTTCTGTTCTCACCCTTACGGGGATTGAGGTCACTAAACACCTCAACCAACTTGTAAAGAGGCCTTCAAATCTGTGCAGGCCTGAGTGGGTTCAGCTCAAAGCAGACAATATCTTGTTAGGCCTGGGATGTCAAAGACTTAGTATCAGAGTGAAGCCTTGTCCCTATGGCTGGTGGTGGGCAAACCTCGGTGAGGGCGCTGAGTCCCTAACGAGGGTGAAGTGTAACATACACATCAAATGAGTTGCTAGCTTGAGATGTTAGCTTACTCTAGGCGAATCCTACATCGGTTAAGCACAAGGTGGAAGTGAAGCTCATAAGAGTCAAGCCTTAGACTAGTAAGATGCCTTTTGGGCTATAAGTTAGTTCTAGTCCAAAAACAAAACCGTGCAGGTCTGAGTGGATTTGGCCTAAAGTGAGCAATATCTTGCTTGGCTTGGGATGTTATAGATTAGATATCAGAGACTGTGACCCAAAACTCCATGAGAGAAGTTCTCGTGTTGGGTGGTATCCTGATGGACCTGTAATGGGTGGTATAAAGTGGGTAATCCCACATTGAATAAATACACTAATACTAATTGGCATATACTGAGAAGGATGGACCAACCAAAAAGATTGAGGCCATTTTGTATTAAAGATAAGTCCAACTCATTATAAGCACAATATTAAATACATAATTGAATTTGATTAATTTGCTTCTATCGCCCAGATTCTTAACAGAAAGTATCATACCCCAAGTGTTAGTGTTATGTAAATAAGTAATAAAGATATATTTTACAAAATACATGACCTATTTAAAAGGCTATTGAAATATAAGGAATTGAAATTTGTAATTTATTAAAGTGATGTGTATGGAAAAATTCTAAAACACCTAAGGTATGATAACACAAATGCACAAAAAAAAAACCTCCTAAGAAAATTAACTTGGAAGGCATCATAATTCTATAAAAAGAAAATATGTATCTTAGTCTAATTAAAATAGTCAAAATTAAGAATTAAAAGAATAAAATTCTAAAGCAAATAAATATAAGTAGGAAAAGGGTTAAATAACTAATTAGGGTACCTAAATCATTATCAAACTAAAGTGACTAAAGGGGATAAAAATGGCATTTCACTCATATAGGTGGCAGCCCATTCTTTGCACAACAAAGCAAGTGACTCAAACGGTAAACACTCTCCTTTTCCTTCTTCTTTCTATCATTTTCATATTTGCTAAAGTTCATTCACAACAAAATATCAAGTATCTACAAGATTATCAAAGGAAACAAGAGAAGAGAAAACAAAAGAAAATAAAAGAAAGGTGTGGAATTCAAATTCTGCATTTGATTTTCATATTTTCCTAAACTTAAATCTTTAATTTGATGAATCAAAACTTGAAATTTACATTCTAAACATGTTAATTAATCATTTAGGATGTTAGAAATTAATTTGAATTGAAAGGAATTGAGCATGGAGAAGCTAGCAACTCAAATTTCTAAAACTATTTCAATGAAGATGCTTAAATTTAGCTACTGTGTTTTGTTAAAATTAAATATGTAAACGAGTTTCAAAAATTATAAAATTTTATAGAGATCTAGTGAGGATGTTCAAATAGATGTGGTAAAAGGACAGGTCCAAAGATTAAAGGAAAAGAATTTATGACTAAGTGAATATAGGTTGCTCACTGTGACACTGTAAATAAATTTACTGCTGTATTTTGGTTGTTTAACCATATAAATAAACTTCAAAAAATTATGAAATTTTACAAAGATTTAGCCTAAGATGTTAGAAAATTTATATTAAAAGAGAAAGTCCAAATGATTAAGGAAAATGAAGATATTAATAAAAGAAAGAAGACTGCTTAGTATGTGAAAGCTGAAAATTTTGGTTCTATAATTAGGATTATTTGAATAGGTACATAAACTCTAAAATTCATTTAATTTAATATGGGAGTATCCTGAGATGTTAGAAATATTGTGTAAAAATTTCATAGCAAAAGGATTTTTGGAAATGAAAATATAGTCAAGAGAATGCAAGTGACTCATAGGCTGAAAATTCTGGATCTCCTTGATTTGCACTAAAATTGAGCAAACTTAAATGTAAATGATTTGACCATGAACATAAATATAAAATAGATGAATATAAAGCTAAACATGTGTTGCTAATGTCCCTAAAAACTTGAATAAAAATTCAATGAATAAGAATATTAAAGAATCTTGAATATTCATAAAGAGCTAGAAACAAAACTAAAAGTGCAAGATATGTGTGTAAATATGAGTATAGGTCCAGGACTACCATGGAACCGTTTTGAAATTATAAGTGATAGAAAGGAATTAAATCTCACATTCAAGGTGACTTATAGTGCCTAACCCTTCCTTGTTGCATGGAACTTTTGATCAAGTGCATACCATTATTGATATTTGAAACTATTTGTTAATTTTAGTATTGAGATTATGAATTGTGAAACCTTTTTAGTCTCTAGGCCTATTTGATTGTACCAAGTCATTTGTTTAGCAAATATGACAGAATCCCAATTTGATGGGTGTATACCATCAGGCTATGTGCACATAAAGATTTGTGATTAAAGGAAAAAGTTACTGCTCTAAAGTGTGAGATGTGTGATAGCACTAGAATGTACATAGTGATATGTTTTCTTCAGTGCCATCTATGTGTTTATCTATTATATTATTGATATTACCTTTATAATATATTGATCTAATTACTATGAATTATTTTATATGGACTTATCTTGTTGACGAGCTACAATGGTACTACCACACTGTGTTATTATAATTATTGAACCTTGAGACACTTTTCAATGTATATGCTACCTATTTCACACTATAATCTAACTGAGATGACGAATCACCCAAGCATCTATGGTTTTAGGTAGAGGCAATCCAGGTCCGTCAGTTTCTTGATTTCCTTCTTCTAATAAGAAGTGTGAATAATGTAAATAGTTGTTGATAAGTTATATGAATTTTAGTTGCTCCGTAGCACCTTTGTGAATGATATTAGTATGGTATGTATGTAAGTAAAATGTAAATAGTATTATGAGAGTGTGATATGTGATTATACAAAGTGTGTGAAAGATTGTATTCAATGGTCCCAAAAATTAAATGGAAGTAAATAAGTTGACTTTAGCCCACTTAAGTAATTAATCAAGATAAGTAATGGAAGTAATTGGATTAATTCAGTTGTGGGTTCTACGAGGTATCCGGTAGCCTTAAGCCTACCTGAACCCTAGGACTGTCGCACCATCAATTTTGGGGTGTGACATTTGGCCTAATTTCTTTAACAATTATACTAAAAATTCAGCAGTATCTCCCCAAAAATTGGACAAAACTATCTGTCTTAGAATGTCAAATAATCACTACATAATCTCATAGTCCATCCATCGGGTGATTCAAACCAAATATTTTTCCATCATCCAATCCGCATCCAAACTACTTCTTTTCATTATCATCAATATTAACCATTTATTTTTCAATTAACAACTTATTATTCTTTACATAAATCCAATAATTACTAAAATCACATATATAACTAGATAAATAAATAAATAAAGGAATTCCATAATTTAACCCAATCTTAACTCCCTTGACATTTGTACATAAGCTAACTCGATAAATGCGACCAGTGAAGAGTATTTACTGGCCTTACTCTTGCCGAATAATGGTCAGAAATGCGACTAGTGATGGTGAAAAGGGAATGTGATCGGAGAGTGGGGAGACAGAAGAAGAAGTATTAATTAGTTGTTTGTTTTCATTAAGTTTTTTGTTTTCTTTTTCTTAAAAAATAAACAAAACTT
Organism: Jatropha curcas; assembly: GCF_041381405.1. Classification (NCBI taxonomy): domain Eukaryota; kingdom Viridiplantae; phylum Streptophyta; class Magnoliopsida; order Malpighiales; family Euphorbiaceae; genus Jatropha; species Jatropha curcas. The sequence goes on along the minus strand of NC_143154.1, from coordinate 16,190,245 downwards.
GTTTATTTTTTTTTTTCTTTCCCTTTTAGAAAACTGTTTTAAACAAAAAACAAATTTTATGAAACCACAAATAGTGGTTTATGTATTTGTGTTTTCTATTTTTAATTCTACATTTCTGTGTTTATTATTTTTTATAAGATTTATCCTTATTATTATTATTATTATTATTATTATTATTATTATTACTACTACTACTACTATTATTATTATTATTATTTTCTCTATCTATATAAATCTAATGTCATTTATTTATGCAAAATATACAAGCAAATAATTTTATTCAATTGATTATATACATAATAGTCAATAGTTATTGTAACTTTTGAATTTAAAAACTAAATTGTGAAATATTTTTAATTATTTTGTCTCAAATTTTGGATTTTTAGAATTTTCATTATTAACTAAAATTTTTAACGGAGCAAAGATTTGATAATTGGTAGAATTTTTTATATCATGAATAAAAAAAAAGAAAAAATAATTTTAAAAATAAATTTAAAAAGATAAGTAACCAAAAACTAAAAACAGGTTCATGTTTCTAATAAATGAAAAATTAAAAACAAACACTATAACAAACGATACCAAAGTTTTTAACTTTTGGTTTTTCTCTCCCTTTATGTGAATGGTTAATGACTTGATTTTGTTGGATTTTGTTATTAGGTAAAATAATTATTTTGTTCCTTATGTTTGTCGTAATTATCTAAGTAGTTTTTGACTTTTATATGAACTAGTCTTTTTATGACGTGCGTTGCACGTTGACAATGCTTGTTATATTTTCATTTTTTTTACTCTTTTAATTTTTTATCTATATATTATGAAAGCATAAGTTCTTATTTAGATTAAATTAAATATAATTGGTTAATTTGTATTAAACATTGCCGTATAAGGTGCTTGCAATGTCATTTCTTTGTGTACTTGATTCTATTTTTATATAATGAAGTGATCTCAAAATAAAAATTAACGCAATCCCTATCTATACCTAATCCTTCCGTCCTTAATTTATAAATGCAGATTCTTAAATCCTGATAGGTACTCCAAAAGAAAATCAAGTTATCACTCAATCTCCAATCATTGCCGTCAATCCCAAATCAATATCTATATACAGTTATAATGAAAAATAATCATAACTTATTTTTTACTGGTAGGTAAAAGTAAAGAAACGAGAAGATGACCTGAATTAATAATGATAATCATTTTGGCTATAGTGATAGCATTACTTAGTCAGTGCATTAGAGAAATGAACATATAAATATACACACAAACTCTTGAAACCCAAAAATGACCCAAAACAGAAATATATATACAGTTGCAGTTACAGTTTTTTTCAATTTCAGAAAAAGTATTTTCTTTCAAGTCAAACATATTTAGGACATAAAAAAATATCAAGAGAATTAAAAATATTTAATCAGGAGGTCATATATTTATTATAAAAGAGATATAAATCTCTTACTAAATTAAAGTGATAGTGGTTATAAATTAATTTAATAACGAAAAAGAAAATAACAAATAAGAAACTTTTATTAAGAACAAAACTCTTTTAAGAACTCAACATATAACAAGAATAAATTATATTAAAAAATTACCAATTTGAATTTTAAGAACAACCCGAACAATGCTATAATTTAATTAAATTTGATTTTGATGAAAAAAAAAGTCAAGTCAATAATTAAAAATTACAAAGCAAATCATTCTAATATCCAATATTGATAGTGGTTAATGAATTTGTTCAAGTATTTTATTCATCTATTATCTAAGTTACAAATTTAAAATAAATAAATAAGTTAATTAAGTAATAAAAAAAGATTACATAAAAAACGTTATATCATCTCTAAATAAATTCACAATTTTTCCTGCAACCATGAAAAAAAAGAAATGTAATTTTTTTTTCTTTTTTTATTATATATATTTATTTATTTAAAAAATAATTTTTAGAAATTATATCCAATCAAATAATTAAATTTAATTTTTCTTTTTTTTTTTTGTTTTAACCACAAGTATCCCGAGCCCACTAGGTTGGAATTAAATCCTAACTGCATCGGGTCAGTCCAAAAAGGAAAAAAGTGCTCACAGTGAGTATTTACTTTATCTAAGATGATCGACTCCTTAACTTCACTTAAGGGAGAAGAATGTCAAACCACTCATCTAAACTCTCAATTAATATGAAATACAATTTTTAAATTAACTATAATTAAGATTATTTTAAGATATTTAAATTTTATTGAAGACCTCGTTATTACCGCTTATTCCCGTATATAGAGGATAGATATTTAAAACCTCATGAGATTTGCTCCCGTCTCGTTAAACAGTCGCTCCGACCATTTTTTGTTTTTACAGTTAAAATTGGATAGAAATCAAGAGAAAAAGGTGTGAGAGATATTTTGAAATACCATTGAGGCCCTTATCAGAGTTAAAGACGCATGAGACGACCAATAATTGAACTGTCTCTTTTATCTTTTCCTTTCGATCTACAGTCTTCACTCCTCACTCCCATTCAAACAGTTTCTTTTTCCTTCTCTCTGCCGTCAAGAACGACGTGCTCTACCACCGATGTCATAAGACAGAGCACCTGCACTGATTATGGTTACTCTCTTTTCCCTGCCAACCACCATAACAATCTTCCTTGATTAAATTTTATCCAATGAAATCTCAAATCCTAAATTATCTCTCTTTCTATTTTGCTTGATTAGACAATTAATAATGATGTATACAACAATTGATAACATCTATTTCACAGAAGAGCAATTATAGAACTTGCCGTCAACAAAAGATGGGATCCATGAAGCCACAGAAATTACCCTTAGAATCTACAGCTGTGATTTGATTCAAGAAAGTGGTATTTTAGTTAGGTCGTAAATATTTTTGTCTCTTCTCTTATTGGAGTTTTGCATAGGAAGGTGTTAGAGCTGGTTGCCTGTCCTCATTTGGGTCTCTATTTTTTTTTCTTTTTTTTTTTTTTTTGGTTGTGCCAGCTTTTTGGTGTACAACTTAACTCTGCCAAATTCAGCTTCAAATTTGCTTCATTTTCAGTATTTCTTTTACTTCATTTGGGTTACTATTAGATCTTGATTTTTTTATTCTAGTTTTCTGTTCTTTTTCTAGAGTGTAGTGGTGGTCAATTGTTTCTTGGTTTTGAAGGATGAATTTCAAACGAAGAGTATAATTTAAAATTTGGGTTTTTTGTGTTTTAGGTTCTTGTTTAGGATTCGCATCAAGTCGTTGGCTGATAATTCATATTCTTATCTTTTTGAATAATAAAATTAAAATTTAAAAATATAATATTAAATCTTTTACTTGAAATTTATCTTGATATAAATTTTCATAGCAGTAATTGGTTCGCTAATTAATTTGAACTTCAAAATAAGAACTCTTTTAGATATTTTATAACCGAATTGTTTTTTAAATAATTTATAACATACGACGAATATAGATGAATTGAATCTCCCGCCAGCTATCCGTCAAACAGATCGCACTATTAGGCTCCATAGACTTACACCTACAAATTAAAATCTAAAATCTCCGACCAAATAAAATCATAATTTTATTTAATAATGCATTCCCACAAAGAAAGGACTACCTTCACAAAGAAAAAGGACTATCCTCACCAAGAATGGACAACAAGAAACTCCAATGTAGAGTCAATCAACCATAACAAATCAAGAAAGACAGATTTATTATAGTAAAAATAAATATAAGTTTATTAAAGAAAAAAAAGATTAAATGCAAAAGGTGAAATGAAAGAGAAAGTAAAAGTTAAGAGATAGGGAACTATAAACAGCAGTAGCTCCAAACTAAAACTAATATTCGAATACAAAAGAGAAAAACTAAATAATTAGATAAAATTATTAAAAATAACAAATCATTTTTATATTTAAATTAAATTATCAGATAAAATTTAGCTTATTTCACTTCGGGTAAAATTAGAATAAAAGATAGTTATTTGACTTTTTCCCCAGTTGAATAAAAAAAAATATCATCAAAACCTTAACATGGCTATCTTAGTTGAACATTATTAATTAATATCTGAAAACAAAGATCTTGACCTAGAAATTTCACCAAACCATATATGTACTAAACAATGGTTAATCCTTGAATTTATGATTTCAGTAGTTGAATATTCTGAACTATGTTCTCTACACATACCATCAGGGAATTTATTGTGGGCGCTCAAAACGACATTCAACTCAAAGAGAAAAGGGCATCACAATAATGACATCTAATCAGCAGCCAATGAAGGAAATACACTCAGTTTTCTTTTTCTTTTTTTTTTATAACCTATTAATAGCTTACCTTAAAATACATATATATATGTGCAGATTGTTAGTTTGTATAAAATGTGTAGGCATTAAACATCAAGGCTGATAAAAATTGTTACTTCCTTGCTGCTCATGGTGATTATTTACAGGTGTGCTAACAACAGGAATATCCAAGCTGTTTCCATCAGTTTCTGGGGCAATCTCTCTTACATCAGCTATTCTTGATTCTGTTGGCTGAATGTCGCTCCATTCAGCATCTCCAATTGCCTGCAGGTTTGCTTGATCGATTGGGGAAACTGTAGAAACGCTTAAACAAGCTTTATCAACATTCTCATCAGACAAGTCAACATGCTTGGTCAGGGGAAGATTGCTCTCATCAACATTTGAGGAATCAGTCTTCTCAAACACTTGCTTTGTATCAATCTGTTGTCTGTTTACATTAAAATATAGGTACATCAACTTCAAACCACCTCTATGCAAATAAGTAACTAATATCAATTTCCTTTCCCACCCTAAAAAACAAAATCTGAAATGAATTTCAAAAAATGCTGACATAAGCATCATTCATATATTAATATATATCTACATCCATAACCAGTTGCCCAGGCTAATAAAAAAAACATCAAGACAACAATTAGGTATTGAACAAAAATTGGTTTTGGAATCACCAAACATGTTTTCCCTACTTACCATAGGCATGGCCGGTTCAAAATTTTTAAGACGTTGAACCTGAACTGGCCCTTAAACCGCCGATTCTGGTCCGGTTACGGTTCCAACCGGTTCCAGCATAGTTTCGATGAACAATGGTTTCGATCACGATTTTCAGTGATATGTGTATTTTTTAAAAAATAGTAACAATAATAATAATTCGGTTGAAGTTATATCTTTCTTTCAAAAAAATTATGAATTTAAAAAATATTGGCAAATTTTATTTTAAATAACTTTTAGAATGCTTATACTCACATATAAGAAATAAAATTAATTCATTTTACAAAATAATTAAATAAATTATCATTTTATTTTGTCTAAATGTTACTAATTTAATAAATTATTAGAAAATTTTGAAAAATGCTTCAAACAATGTAATTTTGAACTAAGTAATTTAAAAGGAAAAAGGAATTTTAAACTCCCATTTGTATCAAACAATATAATTTTAGGCTCAATATTTCACTTTTTTGTTACTATTTTACTTTTTTAGATTGTTAACCCTTTAAGTATACTGTATTTCAAAAAAAAAATTTCAAGTGTATCATGTAATAAAAGATTATTTAGACTTTAGGTAATGTATAGAATAGACTAAGTGATTATAATTTTGAAAATAAAAATAAAAAATTTTCGGTTTGAACCGGACAACAAATGCCGGTTTCGGGCTGCTTCAGGTTCAGATCTTAACATTCACATGAACCTTAATTAGCCCTTGAACCGCCCCGCTTCTAGTTCAAAACTTTGAACCGTTTCATCTACAGTTCAGTTCCAGGCCAGTTCCGGTTCAAATTGAACCGGTGGCCATGCCTCACTTACCATAGTGAAGAGTTCTGAAAATAATTTTTTGCACAAATAACTAGTGATACAAGTTATCAACTTGAAAAGATGCATTTACTTTTTTCAGAAAGTAACACCCTCCAGTTAATTCAGAATGGAAACCATTTCTTAGATAAGGAACATACTGGACTACATCTTTATGTTCCGTGCATTAAACATAGAAACAATGAAAAAGGTGCAGAATTTTCTTTAATTTCTCATTTCTCAGAATCCATAATGGTTGATTACTATGATCATTCTTTAGATTACAAAATCTACCTACAAAGAATGCACCTTTAGATTATAAGATCTACCACTGCAGAATCACATGCCCCCAAAGCAGGCTAAAAGGTGTTCAATAAGGAGTGCAATATCAAAATAAATGCTGTTGGTTTAAGAGATTAGATGTTAAACCTTTGAAGTTGTGCCTGTAACATATTCACATATGCTAGAAGCTCTTGCTTTTCCTTCACAGCAGCTGCCTCTTTCTCTGAAGCTTCCTTTATTCTAGCTTCAGCATCTGCTTCTCCAACCCTGACCTTCTCCTCTGCTCTCACAACAGCCCCTTCCAATATCACAACACGCTCTCTAGCTTTTGCAAGCTCAGAACGCCATAAATGTGCCTCCTGATGTGCAGAATCTCGCTGCTTGATCAGTTCGTCTTTTTCTCTGATGAGAGTCATAACTTTTTCTTCAAATTCTTTCAGCTGCATGCATAAAAATAAACCCAAAAATAATATAATTAAAACATCCAGAATCGATATCCAAAACTAAACATTGCATTTTAACTCCAAACAAACAACAATTTTTAAAACAGTATCTCAACATTCTAAATAGAGATATGTTACAATTTGATCCAACAATAACAGAGGAACAGGATGCGAAGGATGCAAAAGTGCTCCATTAATGAGGAATCCTTTTTAGCACACATGAAAAACATCTGATTACATAATTATTAAGAGAACAATAACCTATGTTGGAATTTTGAGACTTTTGTCCAGATACTCTTTCACTTAGTTTGGTTTTTGGTTGGAAAGTGAACTTTGTTTTTACTGTCCTAAAGCTTGCTGTTAGAGGAAGTCCATTGGTGGGTCAGGAGACAAGTATATGGGCTTTAAATTGAGCTTTTTAGGCAGCTGAGTATGACCTAGTTAAGGTGCAGAGATAAGCATGGTTAGGAAAGGCTGAAATCTACTTCCGTACTCAAAATCCTATAGCTGTATGTCTATATATATGTACCAAATAAATCAATGAAAATATTACACTTTCTGAAGGTTCATATTCTAGAACCAGCTTGCTGTCTCTGTGAGTTTGAGACTTCTCTTTGAAGTTTCAATTACAGAATTTGTGCTATATATACAAGCGTGTTTGTGAGTGTTTTGTACCCTATTGAGACTTATAAAACCTGTTTTGTTGTGTTTTCTGCCCTACCATTTTTCAACATGGCATAAGAGCTTCCTTCTTATGGGGCCTGTGTTTTAAGTGTTCACAAAACCAGTTCTGCTGCTGCAGATGTTAGTGATTGTCTTAAGACAGATTTTGTAAAAATTGTTGAAAACGAAAAGTAATAAAAATGAAACTGCATTGAGTTTCTGTCTCTTAATGATCCCACTCATTTTCAAAGGTGAAAAATCTGTTTTTTGACTTCTGAAAGTGAAGGGGCTAGCATGTCCAAAAACTGTAGGGGGCCTAAGCATGTTATAAACCTGCAGAAAGTGTTGAAGGGACCTGTACATGTCCTAAAACTGCATAAATCATATTAACGGAGATCTAAGCAATTTTGAAAACTGCACAAATTGTATGGTGAGGACAAATTGTATGGGGGGAAAAAAGGAACTGCTGAAACTTTTTAAGGGACTTGTGTATGTCCTAAAACTGCAGAAATCTTGTTGAAGAGGAACTAGGCATATCCTAAAAAACTGCAAAGTTTGTTGAAGTGACCAAAGCATGTCCATAAACTGTAGAAAAGTAGCTGAAAAAGGAACCATACATGTCCAAAAACTACTAAAAGAAGTTGTTGAAGTTGATAAGAAAAGTTAGCAACAACTTTTTGATGAAGATGGAGTGGCAGGAAGAATAGCATTTTTGCCAAGGGTAGCAAATGCAACAGCTAGGCCTGCCACTACTGCTATCCAGAAGCAGAATCATTACCAAGGAGTCTTTTAGACTTTTTAAGAGATGTAAACAAATTAGAGAATGGAGCTTGGAGGTACGTTCTCCAAAAAGAAATTTTGCTATTTGGATGGCTTGGAAACAAGTTCTTCCAAGATGTACAGTAAATCCCAGAAGATTTGAAAATTAGTGCTCGAAAGGCAAGCAAAAATTCTATGAAAGCACAAGCTGAAATCCTCCAACAAAAATCTCAGGACTTGCCTGAGTTGTGATATTTTTGTTAACATACCTTCTATTAGTCCGGATTATGGACGGAAAGTTAGCCTTTTGTTTTTTTGGCTGTCAAATAGCCTAATGTTACAAATATGTTAATGGGGTTAAGTGAACAGGTTTGGGCTTTAGATTGAGTTTTGTTAGTCAACAGGGGTATGCTTAGTTAAGGTGCAGAGATAAGCATGGTTAGGAATGGCTGAGATATACTTCAGTAATCAAAATCCTATAGCCATACTATTTATACATACCAAAGAAATCAATAAAAACGTGTAGCACTTTTGAAGGTTCATATTCCAGAACCAACTTGCTGTCTTTGAGTGAGTTCAACACCTATTTTGAAGGTTCAATTACAGAACTTATGTTTATGTACATGAGTTGCAATTGGGGTGTTTGTTGCGCTATTGAGACTCAGTAGAACCTGTTTTGTCGTGTGTGTTGTGTGATGTTTTCTGCCCTATTATTTTTAAACAACCTAAATGAACATTTTAAAACATAAAGAGTCGTTTCTCATGTTTTGTTCATTGTTTCCAGGTGATTGTTAAATCACCCTAGAGAAACAGAATAGCATAAGTGAGTTAAATTCCATTATCAAAAGGGTGAATATGTTAGGGAGCAGATGTTATTCGTAGTTGAGTGTTTACATAGAAGTATAAGCACCAAACCCTTAGCCATAACTGAGGCAAGGCATTTAGGATGGAGCAACTAGGCAAGCAGTCCCACAAGATTCAAAATTTCATTTTTAATATTTTGTTCCTTAAATATTTTTGGTGACCCCACTGAAATTTCTGTTTGGCCCTCAAGCTCAGTTGAAAGTTCTATTCATGAAACTCAATTGAAAGTTTACAACAAAAAACTTAATCTTAACCCCAAACTAGTTGATATGAACCACTTATTTTATTTCACTCTATCCATAACTAATTCCGCATTAATGCCAAGAAGTACTAGGTCTTTTGAGCCAAGCTTCCTCTATCTAGTTCTCATCTATATAACAAGTAATTCCTAATCTCCAACTAATAAAAACAATATAAATAATTAAGTTTATTTAATTCTTTTACACATTGTAATATTATAATGAATTATTGTTTAATTAAGTTTAATAGAGTCATGTAGGGGTGGCCACGGTTCCGGAACCGCCAGTTTCGGTTCCGGAACCAACGGTTCCGGTTCTAAAAAATTTGGAACCGGAACTGAACCGAAAACTAACGGTTTCGGTTACGGTTTGGAACCAAACGGTTCTGGTTCCGGTTCCCGTTCCTCAATGGTTCCAAAATCGACGGTTCCGACTGGTTCTCCGGCCGGTTTTCCGACAGCTCCGGCGAGTTTTGGACTGTTCCAGCCGGTTTCAGATGGAACTAGAACCGTCGATTCCAACTGCGGCTGGAACCGCCGGTTTACAGTTCCAAAACTGGTGGGAACCGGAACCGAACCGGTTCAGACCGGTTCCAGTTCGGACCGGTTCCGGTTCTTACCGGTTTCGAACCGATGGTTCTGGTTCCGAAAACCGGATTTTGGCCACCCCTGCAGTCATGTAAGATGGGTTGACGGGCTGGCTATTACGGCTGAATTTTGATTTAATTTAAAAGTTAAACGAAAAAGGGGTTTTGGGAATAGAGAACAGCTTGGAGGATAGGTACTAATGCTTCTTGCAGGGTTTATTTGGAAGCTAAATGGTAGGATATTTACATCAATAATTAGGACTTGTATGAGAACTGGTTAAAGAAGCATAGAAACACAAGAAGGATTATGGGGTTTGTTGTGGCACTGCGGACAATATAGGTGAACTTCTACTATCATCGCGCAGAACTAGAGTCCTTTCCGGTCAATTAATTCCTAGAAGCTAGCAGATGTCTGGAAACTCTCACTCTAGATGGTGGGGGTAAAGAAAATAAAAAAATTGCTGGAATTTGAAGAGCTTAAATACCTATTCAAAGTGACATGAATAGTAAATGAAACAGTTTATTGTGTATAGTAATGTGTCAACACATGTATGGTAAACAGAAAAATTAGTGTTTATGCTTCACCCTTAAACGTCCTTAGATATCACACTCAAGATTCCACAAGCTGATCACAACTTGAAGTAGCTTAAAAGCTAGTTTTTCTTTTTTTTTATTGAATAACAAAACCTAATTGAAATCATTATAGTCCTAGGTATTTGTAGACTTCAATTTAATACTAACCTTTTATGAAAAAAGATTTAAAACAGCTCTTCTTTTTCTTTTTTTTTTTTTTTTTTTTTTTTTTTTTTTTGAAAATAATTTTAAAACAACTCCTGGTGACCTAGTCTTTTAAGAAAAGAACTTCAAAGTCAGTACACACCCTCTTAGAATTTGGACTCCAGATAAACTGAAAAGGAATAATATTATCTCAACCCGACTAGGTCTCGAAGATAAGGTTTAACATAAATATAAAGACTCCAAAATAATAAGGAAATATTTTCTAGCAAAGCTAGAATCAAAAAGTTGCCCATAATTTTAAAACTCTAACCAGCAGCTTATTTATTCAAATAGATTCATCAGGCCCTAAGTTTTCCTTCATTAAACTTAATATCTGCTTCAGTTTGTTTGTAAGGGCTGATAGAAGGCAATCCCTTAAGCAACTCATCCACCTTAGCTTCTGATAAATTCAATCCTTCCTTTCGTATATTTATTATCTTGACAAAAATAATTGAACTTTCATCGGAAAGAATTAATTTTTGAATTTATTTCAGCCTTTAGAACCATATTGAAAAAGATTAGAGAACAAAACTTACAACAATCTTTAAGATCTAATACCAAACTAACACAGGACGGGTTGAAGGTGAACATTGCTGAATTTTGGGTTAATTTGAAAGCTAGAGTTAAGAGAGCCATTAGGGTTCAAAAAAAGATGGGATTGAGGGGCAAAACTAAAGAAGAAAAATTTTTTGAAACGGGGCCCTCGGTAATGTGACATAAAAACTCCTTGTTTCCCTTATCTTGGTTTCCTTATTTTATATTTATTTTATTAAATTAAATATTATATTATATATTAATTATTATATTATATTATATTATATTATATATATTAAATATTAAAATTTATAATAATTAATTTAAATTTAATCTTTTACAAATTTTGATTTTCCAGCATATTCATTAATTAAGTTTAAGAAACAAGCAATTTCTCATGAATTAATTATTTTTTTAAAGGTATAAGTATATGCGCGAAACACAATTCACTAATTAATTTTATTCATTTGCTAATTCATTTTAGATGTTAGATAAGTAAAGATTTTATGTTATAAAATAAAAAGTATGCAAAATGAATGATAGAATATTGATATTTTTTAATATAAAAGAATAAATAACCAAAAATAACCCTTGGGCTAAGGGTCAAGTTGAAGGCCATAAAGGATCGCCATAAGGTTTATCTAGCGGCTAGAATGGCAGGATATTTAAATTTAATGGCCAGGGCTTCTAAGGAAATTGATTGAATAAACAGAAACAGAAAGGAAGCGGTGAGGTTGATGTGGCGTTATGAACAGTAATGTGAACAGTATCCACAAATAGTGACATGAGTAGTAATTAATGAATAGTGCATGTGAATAGCAACGTGCATATTTGAACTGTAAATAGAAAGATAGACTTCCGTCTTAGGCATAACACATATGGTTGAAACTTGAATTGCATCACACAACTCGAAGTAAAGAGTAAAAACTGGTTTTCTTTATTGAAGAACAAAACTGAATTGAAAGGGCAAAGCGCTTCAGTCCTTGACATGTATAAATTTCAACTACTACTTTTCCTTTATGAGAAGTATTTTCAAACAACTCTTAAGCCAAAAGAAAAAGACTCAAAACTAGTCCACATGATCTAAGGATTTAGACCCCAAAATAAAAATAAAAATAAAAATAAAAATAAAAAAAGATATAACAATAATATAAAGGTTTTTAAAGAAATAAGAAAAAATTTTCGAGCAAAGCTAAACATATAATATTGAAACTGTTTGCTTCAAGTGAAAACTAAATCAAAATGTCATATAATACTATAAAGTCATGCTTCAATAGTTTTTACTCATTAATAGAATAAAATAATCTAATGCCCCGTGAATATTTAAAGTGAGATTCCTGGCTGCACCTTAGGCCATGACTTGGTTTAAAACAATCCAACCAAAGCAAATTAGAATATATATAGCTCAAATGGTCTAGTTTAATAAGTCAATAGATTTTCTTTTACATCCTAGTGTTCTTATAACTAATCGCACAGCTAGGGCCATGTGGTTCAAATTTTTGGCAGTCTCACACATCCCTAGGTTGTGTGACTTCACTGAATCAGACAGTCAGGTACACGCGATTCTCTGCCAAAAATTTGGTGAACCACAAAAAAAAAAATAATTAGGATTAAAAATATTTTTGTATCTCAAATCAGAATGATTAATTCAAGGTTAAACAACTATTCCGGTCTAATTTCGGGAGTAGGATTTGGCCAGTATGGATTGAAAATTTCCATTTTTTTTTTTCTTTCTTTCTTTCTTTCCTTTTTTTTTTTTTTTTTCTTTAGGACCAAAATGAGGTTTGTTAGCCATTTTTTGGGGGGAAACTGAATGAGATCAATAACCTAGAATCTGACTCATACTTTAACTTTTGTTAGTTGAGACTTACAAGCAAAGACATTCTTTCTCCCTAAAACCATAGTTACCATGAATTGGGTCGAGTGTTAGAGATTAAAGTGCTTTGGAGCTTTGGATCCCAGTGGTATGCAATCTTCATCTCCAACATCAGCAACCTCATTTCTGCTACAGTGTTTCACATTGATTCACAGGTACTTGCAAGTAACACTCTAATAAGGAAGAAATAGTATTAGATTATTTAGTTTTGGATCTTTGGAAGATAACTGCACAATAGAAATTGCAGAAGAAGAAGGAACTGAAACCAAAAAACAACTGAAGATTGAGGCTCAGTATTTTTTGAGTCTTTATATCACGAAGCAGAGCAGTAGAAATTGCAGAAGGAGGAGGAGGAGGAGGAGGAGGAGAGGAACTAAAACCTATCAACAATTGAAGAATGAGACTACGAGATTTGGGTAAATGGGGAATGAGAATAGATATTTATTGTTAGTATTCATTATTATAATAATAATTATTATTTAACTCATCATGTGAAGTTAAGAGTACCTAGACTGGAGGACTCTTTCTATTCCGAATATTATTTCCCAAAAAACAAGAATAAATTGAAAAGTATAGCAATTCTTTTGGTACAGTAATAATTTTTTAATTGTTGAAGGAAAATATTATTATTTTAAATCTAACATGTGTTCGTTAAAATAAATATTATTTTAAAAGTTGATTAAATGGTTAAGATTTAAGAAAACAATTACATCATTTATCATTTTATCTTTTAGGAAAAAAAAAATACTAACTGATCAAAATAATACTGTAACGTGTACCAGAATCCTAATTAGCGAACCAGGTGAACCTACTGACCCTACCCCCCCAAAAACAAAACTGAACAAGATTCTAAACTAGTAGTGGACCATGTTCCCATACCCATACCACAATCCTGAACATATTGTGTTCCAGGTAACTATGACCTAATCCCACTTAGCTTACTAACTTAAGCACATAGAAGACAAATCTGAATACAAATATTTCCCTCCAAAAACATCACACAACTGTCTAAGAAAATTCTCAAATCTCAACACATTTTTATGCTTTGAACCGTTGAGAAAGGATGACAAATTATTGTTACCTTCAACATGGATGACTCCAGCTGCTTCTGTGAAGCTTTTGACAACCGTTCTATTTCAGCACAAGCAAGTCTCCTTTGTTCGTCCATTGTATGCGCTGCAGATGCTGCAGCCTCAGCAGCTTCAGCAGTCTCTGATAGTTTCTCTGCTATGTCCCTTATTGTTGAATCACGAGCACGAAGGTCCCGAGCCAAATTCTTCAGTTCATCATCCTTAACTTTTAGTGTCTCCTGCAAGTATAATTACATAACGAAAGGCAAGCAAAATGAAGCTGAATTAATTTTCCATTGGCACCTTTAGCCACAGGATGGCAGCATATGCTTAGTAACACCATTTAGGTTCAGGTTTTTCTTGATGTAGTGAACCAAGAATAGCATGAATACTCAAATCTTAGCCCTTTACTAAAATTGATCATATCTTATACACAGTATGGAAGGTAAGACAACCAACCAAACCAAATATCCAAATGTTTTATCTATCTTTCAACAAGTAAAAAAGAATTGGAAGGGAGAAAGAAGAGAAACCAAAAAGAAAGAGGGAAAAGAAAATGTATCAATGCTTAGAGCTTGCATCCCACAGAACAAAAGGGGAAAAAGAGATAAGAAAACCAAATTAGCAAGAAAAGAAATGATAATTAAGTTAAATAGGCCAAGAAAATAAAAGAAAATGAAAAACTTACATCCTGTTTAGTATAACTTAACTTCTAAGCATTTAAAGAAAAGAAACCTTAATAGATAGAGGGGAAAAGACTGAACATCATTGGGAAGTTTTAGATGGAAAGGGAATGGAAGATCATTAACCTCCACACCCAAAATATGTTACTTCGTGAAAAGGGTGGTTAAGCATGGAGGGCAATAGCTTGCAATTGTCGTCTGGACATCTCTGCCAGATACTGCGTTTTGTTCTAAATGAGCATGGGATCATTATATTTGCCAATCAATTCATGATAGAACTAACAGAATTCTTTTTTCAGTGAATTTTCCTGCTTGATATCTTAAATATTAAAACATGGAATTCATTTAAAGTATATAGTATGTTTACGATGTTTAGAACTAACTCCCAAATTCTATGAATTTGATTTGATTCTCCTTTTTTTATGAATTTTAAGAAATTAAAGATTTAGAATATACTTCTATTGTTTAATTGACCAAAAGATCATCAATTAAAAAAGTTGTATGTTTACCGACTCATTTTACTTTAAGCAAGTAATCTACCATAGCATCATCTAAAGCTTACAGAGATAATGTGGATGTCTATAATATATATTCTAATAGTTAAAAAGGCATAAATAATATATATTCTAAGAGTTAAAAAGGTGTTAAAAGATCACATGCAAGGAACATACTTCTAATCAAAAAATAATCTGATCTCGCTCCGACCTATATAAGATTATTGAATGTGCTTTACTATAGCAAGTAGAAATTGGATATGTTTGTCTAAACTGGGTAAAGGATATATCATAGAGAATAAGTAATTAAAAGGTTATACCTTCATGATTGCCAGATCATCCATTGGACCATCAGTTATTCTATTATTCACCATTCCCAAAGCATTTCTTAAAGAAATCTGCATTGCAGCTTCAATTTCTTTAGAGCATTCGAGAGCTGTTGAATTGGCAGCAGCAACTACAGTTGCAATTGTACCCAATTTTGCAGAACCATTCCCACTTAAGGAATTCACAGCCTCTTTATGGGCTTTTAGAACCAACTGAGTTGCACTGCAGCCAAAAAGTTTAAGGAAACAAAGAAGGAAAGGTATCAATCATAACATCAGTGCAAGGCGAACAAAAAAAAAAATCATAGAATCCCAGCAACGCGCAAATGACTTCTCATAAAGTACAAGATCTATCCATTAACCTAAATTACCCATTGACATTAACTAAATAGAGAAAGAAAAAAGAGAGAGAGAGATAGATTCCAATACGATATCCTTGGTCCTTGCCATCTCAGGATTACCAATGTCATTTTCTGACTTGTTAGTAGAGTAAGGACTGTCATTAGTAGAAGTCAGAGTTCGAGAGTAAAAGGAAACAATAAGTTGTAATTGGCATTGAATATTAATAACAGAATTTTTCTGAAGTCACTACTAAAGATGTTTCCTTTCTCTTCTCTGTTTCTCTCTATACTTTCCAACCTGCTCTCTATGGCCTCTCTTTCTTATCTTTCATATACCAATCACTCAATTTAGGCTGAAACATAGATTGTTATTTGTATGCGACCATCTTATATGCACCGACATTCCCCTCGTTCTGAACAGATTAAAATAGCGCAAATAGAGCATGATATTCTCAACATGGTCGAATTTATTGTGACTAAAACACAAATGGAGGATGATAAATCAAATCTTCTAATGAAAAAAAAAAAAAATCAAGGGCAGGAAAAATAGAACAAATGACTTGGAGAAAAATAACCTATTCCTCAACTAATGAACAAATGATAAGAAGCAACAAGAGAGAGAGAGAGAGAGAGAGAGAGAGAGCAAGAGTATGGATAATCTAAGCATGGTGTTATGAGGGGCTAAAGCAGTTAAAACAACCATTTTATAACCAGAATGGTAGACTTCGTTTTTTTTTTTTTTTTTTCCTCCAACTACTATCCAAATCTTATTATATACTTGCATCGGAATTTATTTTGTCAAAATATCACTTAATAAACTATGAAAATAATAATCTCTATTATATGAATAATACTTTGTTTTTTCTTCCAAATGTTATTATATTATTTATCAGAATTTTTATTGTCAAAAAATACTTAACAAATTATGAAAATGGTAATCTGTATTATATGAATTACAATTTAAAAAGATAAAAATAAAAATATTACTATTATTAAGAGAAACATAACCCCAAGTTAAAAGTCACAAAACATCATGCAAAAAGCACATAATTTGGAGACCAGTACAATAAAAGTGCTTCCCAAGATGCTTCGAAGATGATATAATTTTGCAAAAGTTCTCACAAGTCCATGCTCTACACCAAGTAAACCATCTAAACCCCAACCAATTCAAGTCTCATGAAATTTAGTTTTCATTGCAGATCATTTTCAAAATTCAAGAGAGAAGGAAAAAGAAAACCAAAAACCCTTACAACCAGCAATTTCTATCCTTGATTGGACATAATGCTTTCTTAGTATTGCATTCTCAGCTTTTAGGTGACATAGTCTCAAACATCTAGGATGAGCAACAAATTTATAAATTAAAAATACCAAATGAGATACCAAAAAGAAATATCAAAAGAACATCCTTCAGCCCATTAGACAGCATTATGGCAAAAGGAAAACTTACTGCAAAGTTGCTACCCATGCTCTAGCTGCACCGGGAGTCTCTGCACATAGGAAGTAGTCTTTTTTCTGTGGAGTACCAATATCTATAAGAAAGTTAAGAATCCATTGTAGCTATCCAATTTAACAAAAACAATTATGGGTTTCAACTGAGCAATGGGGAAAAATGCAAGTTTGTTTATGTTTGTAAAAGAAAATAGATCGACTGAAAAATAAAAGTTTGTTTATCTTTGTTAAAGGGAATAGACAGACTGATATGGATACAGAAGCAGCACCCATCGTACTTTGGAAGTCCACTGAAGCACATAAAGACAAAGAACATCGTTGCTAATTAATCAGAAATTAAAAAAGAAAAAACTAAGAACGGAACTAAGAAGGTCTATAAAGGAAAAAAACTCTTACTGGAAGTTCACAGGAGAAACTGTTATTGTGCTATTTGCATCAAAGACGATAGTTCCTTTCACAGTCGGCTCATTTCTCCTCGTCCTAAAGCAGGCAGAGAAAAAGGAAATGCAGGTATTAATGAGCTCCTAAAGAGAAAGAGAAGCCAGGAAAAGAATATGTGGGACATATACCCACTTGTATTCCATTTTTCCAGTTGTTGGGTCCAAGATCACCCATCGCTCGTTCCATTTTCGCAGCTATTATGGCAAAATGAAAGCAAATTGTGAGGAGAAATAACAGGGAAAAAAGAAAATAGAAATGCCTCATGCAATCTTGAAATTTTACCAACTATATGAAATCGGCTAAATCTAGGGTTTTTTCGCTTTCACTATAGTTCAACGCTTACCACAAAATTTCTCAAATATAATGAAGCAGCCATATACTAGTATAGATTGCAATCAATTCAAATGAACAAATACTAAAATTTGATATGAAAAATAAAGAAACAAAAACCATAAAGGAAAAAGGAAAAGGGAAGAATGATACAGTTTCAGATCGCTTGAGAAGTGGACCCTGCAACAAGTTCCTACCAGAACCAGAAGCCAACTGCCGCTTGATCCTCTCCAAACTGTTCTCTGCGTCCACTGCTCTCTGCTGTTGCAATTAGTTTGCTTAAACAATGTAGATCATTTATCAAGAAAAAAGCCAGAAGCTAATATTGCTTTCTACGTGTTCAGAAAGAGAGACACTGACCGTTGAAGCACCATTAGAGGCCATGATACAATAATAGATAACCAAAACAATTCAGAATCCAAGAGCTGTTAACTGATTTCGAGACGAGAAGTGTGCTCTTGCTGTGTTTATCTCCGAAGGAGAAAAAAAAAAAAAAAAAAAAAAAAGCTGTTAGGTTTGCTCCATGGACCGGCCGGTGATGACATTATTATTATTATTATTATTATTATTATTATTATTACTCGTCAATCGCGTTCAACGCCCGAAATATTTATATGTTATTTGAGTTGTTTGAATAATTATCGTGGAATATTTATATGTTGTTTGAATAATTATTATTTAAAAATTTTTAATTTACAATATATAAATTTCAAAAGATAATTGATCTCTAAACTCTCGTACTATGCACGAATAACAATAAAAATTACAGAAAATTATAACTGTACCTTTATATTTTATCAAGAATAACTACTTTATCTTTATATTTTTTTAAATACATTATCATATTTTTATATTTTCAATCTGATACGCCGTATATATCATTTCGTCTATTTTTTGTTCTTTCAAAGAACAAGTCATTACATATTATGATAGTCTAAAAATGTATGTCAAAAATATCCAAGATATTAATAATTTTAGTGTCTAAATTTTTTAACTTTTTCTATTTGAATGTATGACTGGAAAATATTTTCAATTGGGTGCTTGAACGTTTTAAAAAATGCAATCAAGTGCTTTTGGCGGACTCCTATCACTCGATTGCCGACTTCGCATATGTGGGCCCGCTATCCATGCGTGTAATAATAGATAAAGACCACTCAAATCCACGTGGAATCAATTGTGAAATCTCAAAAATGCCCTTAAAATTTCATTATTCACCTTGTCTTTGCAAACCACCATTATTTATCAAATAATTATTTGTCAAAAATATAGATTTATAAGAAATTATTGGTTTTATTTTTTAATTAAAAATAAATACATAAAGGAGATTAAACGAAAAAGAAATAAAGTTAAAATAAATAAAACAAAAGAAAATTGAAAGAAAATTTAAGGAAAATAAATAAAGAAAAGGGAAATAAAAGGGAAAGAAAGAAAAAAAAAAAGAAAAACAGTAATTCTAAGAATTAGACTGCTCAGTAAATCGGCAAAGATAAGGCGTTCACTGAACCAGAATGTTTAACCGAGTTCAATGCGATTCAACCGGATTTTTTTTAAAATAAAATTGAGAACATAGGTTACAAAAAAAAACTTTGATTTCAAATAAAAAAACAATTTCAAATTTAGCGTTTACAAAAAGAATAAAAACTTAATAAATAATTTGAAATAAAAATAACAATATATGAATAAATATAATACTAAAAAAATTAATTAATTACCATAAAATATATTATTGTTTTTCATAAATGGTTAAAGTTTGGCAATTTAATTATTTTAATTAACATAATAAGACTTTGGGTTGAGAAATTAAGAGGCCCAAAAATTTACAAATCAGTGGGCCTAAATTTTAAGAGGCCCAAATTTAAAAAAAAAACCACATTTTATGGAAAAACCAAAAATCAAATCGAATCGGATTTTTAATCGGTTCGATTCACCAATTTTTAGCCGATTTTCATCCGATTCTACTGGTTCATATCGATTTTTTAGACATTCAATTTTTTGTGCAATCCGAACTAGACCACAGTCTGATTATCGTCAAACCGGCCAGTTGGTTCGATTTTCAGACAATGAAGAAAAGAATAAAAAGAAAATGAAAGGAAATAAAAAAATAAAAAAAAAAAGGAAGAAGGAAAAGCTCATCTCTCGCTTACCCCCCTCTCTCTCCAATCACAGACTGTGATCCTCTTCCCATAACAACTTTAACTTTAACACCAATCGACGAGATTGGGACAGCGATTGACGCTCTGAGCAGTGGCGACCTCCACTTCAGCCATTCCTCATATCTCCTTTGCGATGCCACTGTCACCTACGGCAGCTCGTTTTCTTCAGTTTCCAGTGAAATCAAACCCTTCCAATAAGAAGTTTGATAATGTAGGGATCTAGAACAAATGAATTTCTCCTTCTTTCTTTGTGAATAATCCGTCTATACTATTATGAGTTGTAGATTTTTCAATACTTTCTATTTTTTTTCTCCTAAGTTGGTAGGATATGTTATTGTTCCTCAATTTCTCAGATTGTATCGGTCGTCTTCTACGTTGGTAGTTTGCAAAGACAAAGGCAATTTTGCCATAAATGATTTTGAGGGTAAGCAATGGGAACTTAAAGGCATTTTTAAGATTTTATAGTCCATTCCACATGGATTCGAGCCGTCATTGTATTTTATTATACGTCATCAAAAGTGGGCCCACATCTGTGAAGTCAGCAATTCGGTAAGAGGGGTCAGCTAAAAGCAGTTGATTGCATTTTTTAAAATGTTTAGGCACCAGATTGAAAATGTTTTATGTTCAGGCACTCAAATAGAAGAAATTAAAGAGTTTAGGCACTAAAATTATCAATATCCTAAAATATCTCTAGTTATAAAAATGGACGGTTAGGATTTGATCTGAAAAAATATGGATTTTTTTCTTAAGTTGTGATTATGGCAGCCCTGGAATCAGGCAAATGAGCTTTTCCGGTGAGCATATGTTTGAAAGATGAGCAAAAATCGACTCTTTATTGCCCTTTGAATGATTTTCCTTGGTAAATTTTAATTTTATGGAAGATTGGTGAAGTTAGGATTTAAATGTGTGGGGGTTTGAGAATTTCTACGATTACTCGATTTTCTAACTACTACAAACCTGTAAAATCGATTGCTAAATATTTTTCCTGATTATACGTTTTGACACCAAATTTTGTAAAACCAAATATCGTGGCACAACTCTTCTCTCCAAGGTGAGCGAGATGAGCTTCGAACTATGTGCAATATATGAAGAATCTAGAGCCATTTTATTAATATAGAAATCATTGTCATATGATCTTTTTCTCAAAAAATAATCATGCATGATTCCCAAAAGCCATAATAGTCTCTTCCTTAGACCAACTCCATTCCTTTTCCTTGTGGATTTGATGAATCCCTTTATTTAAAGAATTGCAATGACAAAGTTAAAAATGGAAGGATTCAACTCCTTTCCTTTTACCTCTTCAACATATTTTAAAATCAATTTCAACATATTAAAATACACTAGTCAAAACCCGAGCGATGCGCAGATCAATATTAAACGATGAAATAATCTTTTATAACTTTATTTGAAAATAATAAAATTATATAATAAAATGATCGTGAAATGCATTACAAAATTGTGTCTCATTAAGAGACGTTGAAAAAGTTGCAATACTAAGATGTACCTACTAAAGTATCCTGCGAAGCCTTAGGTATGAAATAGCAAAAGTCATGCATAGTATAATCTATATCAAACAATAATACTTAAGATCCAAGATATTAGAAATATATACAAACACATACTACAACCAAATATATAAATTGTTACAGCAAAATCATCTACATTATGTTGAAAAAAAAGGTTTAAAATATGGCAAGAACCACAATGAGGCAAACCAGGTTACTTTCCTATAAAATCAATAGTAACAATTCATAGAAAGTAAATATACAACAATTTTCTACATGATGATTAACCATTCGGTAAAAATAACAGCTCACGGAAAACTTAGCAGTTATAGCTGCCTATAAACACATGCAAATTCAAGAGTTTTAGAGCATAAATTTGCTCACAAAGAATCTTAGCCAATGACTAGTTTAGGCAAAGTCATATGCCAACTTGCATATGGTCACGCACACAAATTACTCACCTTGAATGATCAGTTGCCTCAACAATGATCCTGTAAGCAATATCCCTAGAAGAAACACCACTCTCTCCTTCAAGAAAACCCAATTCCCTTTGCAAAACCATGAATTCTGACGTTATAAATGATATTAAAGCATGAAATAATCTCTATAACATAATTCAAAATTAACACCATTAAAAAAATGATAAATAATTTTATTTAGTTGAAAACTACAAATTAAAATACTTGTTTAAATTAGATTACGAAAAAACTTTTTTACATACTACATTTATAGCTTCATTTGTAATTTGTCCTCATCATCATAAATTAAAACTTTCAATTCATTTTTAATTGTCACCCTTGAAGGAGCAACATAAAGTTGTCCATGTGTAAACACTGGTCTCTTCAAAAACAACCCGACATGAGATAATCATTGGCCTTGACATTTATTAATAGTTATGGCAAAAGATAATGTGATAGGAAATTATCGTCGCTGAAATTTAAAAGGTATTCTTGCATCAGATGGAGTCAATGTCATTCTTGGAATTAAAAATTTTTCTCCAACCAAATTTCCTGATAAAGCCTTAGCTTTAATAACCCGATTCCCAAGTTTGAGATGATTAGCCTTGTCCCATTACATAATCCTGATAATTGATCTATATTTCTCAATAACATCACAGAAACACCAACCTTCAAAGTGATAGCGTGATTTGAAACTCTAGAACATTTAATACTATTTAAAAATTCTAGTGTATGTACATGTTCTAATGATCAAAAAGCATGATCAGATATACAAACCGAATCAGAACTGAAATATGATGTCTCAAGACTATTATTGAGTGAAACCATATATTCATTGATGGGCTCCACCATGTCAAGAGTAAGTGCTAGAATTCTTTATGTTGAAGGCAATTTATTTCACTGCAATGACTAAAGAAATCAGAAGATATGTTTTCAACAATTGTAGATATTGGATCATCAAAATGATTTATGAGAAGATCATCAGGGATTTAAACTTTCTGAATGCCATCAATTGAATTTTTAATATTTCCATCTCCAATTGCCAAAATCCAATTAGAAAAATTCTTCAACTCATCCAAATGTATGTTCAAATGATTTCCTTGCAACCTCATGTTCCTTGTCAGCTTCAAAACTTGACAGTAGGTTCATAAATACGAAGAATTTAGAGTAGCATGGATAATATCTTGCCTAGTATTTTTTACAATGGCAGGCAAAATTTATTTGAAATCACCTCCAAGAACCATTGTTTTACCTCCAAAAGGTTGATCTAAACTGGATGCACTTTTAAATCTTAGAATGTCTTTAAGAGTTCGATCAAGGGCTTTAAAACAAAACCTATGCATTATTGGTGCTTCATCCAAATAATTAACTTTGCCTTAACAATCAAATTGACTAGAGGACTACCTTACTTTATATTGCATGTTGAATCTTAATTTAGATTGAGAGGAATTGCAAATCTCATATAACGCCCTGATTTCTGGAATTATGGATAATAGCTTACTGGATTGCTAATTGGTACTAAATTGGAGTTTTGGCATGAATTTCAGTTTGAATAAGTTATTTTCATAATTATTGAGTCTTGATTGTGATTCATGCATTGCATGCTATTAGTTTGTTTATCCATGCATTAAATGGTTTGGATTGTGAATTGTGAAATGGTGCCTTAGGAAACCTAATTGTGATATTTAATGTGGTATAGTCTAATTGTACCTAGTTATTTGAAATTGGGATTGAAAATGGTATTAATTTGATTTTAAAATATTTTTCTAAATTAATATGATTTTTCCCTATTTATTGAGTATTTAAATGATTAAATTGGTATTTTAAAATAATCAATAGTATTTATAAATAATTATTTATATTTATTATTGAATTATTCGAATTTATTTACCAAAATATGATTTATTGATCAGTAGCGATATTTATTGGTAAGTATTATTATTTTTGAGAAATTAATTGGTAAGATATGATTTTTACTTTAATTCACTGGGTTTTAATTTAATTGGGTCTTAATTTAATTAAGTGGGCCTAATGTGTGTGGGCTAACTTAATGAATATAAAAACAAAATAAAAAAAAGTGTTAATGCTAAAACAAAAATAAGAGAGGCCGACCCTTGTGAACCCTCCCCCGAAGGCAAAATTATGCTAGAATGAGGTATGCTCACATGTGTGTTTTATGAAGTCGCCACCTAGTTTATTTTTATAAGGAAAAACTAAGAAAGAACCCTAAATGACTCCAATTTTAATTAACCTAAGTCTAGATTAATTATCCTAAAGTTTAAGGCACAATCTACGAACCCGAGGTGGATTCCGAGACTATGTCATGCTGATTAACTAACCTAAGTGTAAATGCTTTGCAAGATAATATGATGTAATTGGACCAGTAAAGTGTTTTGGTGTTTTCGACTTGCCGCTCGGGGTTAAATCCCGAACGTGCCTACGTACTCTCGTTTGAATGAGAGATCAAAGCCGACGTAGTTCGATAAAGCCTATTCAAAGGCATTTTGAAGGGGTATGCTTCATGCATGAGTGTGTATATGCTTCGTGCATTTTTTAGGCATTTTTGCCAAAGATTGATTGATTTTTTGTTTTAGGCATTTGTTGCCAAAAGGTGTTTGATTGGGCAATTTATTGCCAAAAATTGATGTTTGGGCTTTTTATCGCCAAAATGGTTGATTAAGGCATTTGTGCCAAAAAGTTGATATTTGATTAGGCAATTTGTTGCCAAAGATTGGTTAGGCGATTTGTCGCCAAAATGATTGATTAAGGGCATTTGTGCCAAAGGGTTTTGTTGGGCGATTTGTCGCCAAAATATAATTAAGGCACTCGTGTCAAAAGATGATATGTAATTTAGGCAATTTATTGCCAAAGAAAAGGTGATTATTTGGGCGATTTATCGCCAAAAAGGTGGTTATTTGAATTATAGGCAATTTGCTGCCAAAAGCGATTGATTAAACTGTAGGCAATTTATTGCCAAAAACGTTATTGATTAAGGCTTTTAGCCACAATTATTGATTAATTGGACTTTTAGCCGGACTGTTCGAAATAAAGGCAATTGCACCGTAGTTATTAATTAACTAGGCACTTTAGCCAATATGTTCGAAGTTTAGCATTAATACCACGATTATTGATTAACCGAGCATTTTTAGCTTAAACTCATTTACTTAAGGCAGTTTGCTGTCAAAATGACGATGGTGTGAATGCAGTTATTTAATTAGAGTTTAGAGTAGAAGAGAATATGCACAAAATGCTGAAATTAAATAGGCAGAGTTTCGTTATTACCTGAGTTAACCGGCAGCCGCTTCTTAGCTTCAGCTTGAAAATTCCAAATTAAGCTCCTCGTTTGGGGAATATTAATTAAAATTAATTTAATTAAGTGACCAAATATCACAACAGCAGAGTAATAAAAGCCTACACTAAATGCAGAAAAACAGTAAAAGAACTGCAAGGAGCGTAGGAGAGAAGAGAGCGTCCGTCAACACAGACTGAGTGAGTAAAACTGTCAATTCGGGGCTATATTTATAGGAAAAAACAGGCTGGAGGGTGGGCGCTCCCGCCGTGGCCTGTCCACTCGCTAGTTTTTCTTTTCAAAGGCTTTTTCGGGAGTTCCGTACCTCCAAAAAATATTACGGGACCAGTCACGCGATCCTTGTAATTTTTCGGACGTTTCAAGTACCATATTGGCATACTTTCGGTGAACTTTCCGAATGGCCTCCGGTCCAGCCGGACTGTTTACAGTCCGGGAAAATAGGCTTTTTGAGCTTCAAAATTTGAGTATTCACAGTTGGCCCCCACCGGCAACCATAAAAATGATTTATGGGAGTCGGTGGTTGTCTGAAAAATAAATTTTGAAAGCGAAAAACGGACATGTCCAGAAGACCCGCCTTTTCGCTATTTTCCTTGCCTATATTTCTGTACTGTGCTTTGACTGTACCTGCACTTGGTTAGTACTGAAAATTTTATATGTATGCATGATTATCCACTTTGATTTGTAAAAAAACGAGATTTTTTTCTCAATTTTTTTTTCAATTTATGATCTTTTTTTTTTTCAAAAAATGAATCCCTTTTATAACCACAGCATGCACAATTGGACTAAGAGTCTCTCCAAGGTAGAAAAGATCAATTTGGGGAGGTACGGTCTATCTCCTATTGCTACCCTTAGGGGAGTGGTTATAGACTGGGATTTTTTACAGGCCTGCATCAGATTTTGGGACCCGGAGGCCCTTGTTTTTCGATTCGGTGCCATGATGGAGGAAATGTGTCCTCTCTTTGAGGAGTTTTGCAAGATTAAAGGGTGCGATCCTAATGCCCCTTTGGTTAGACATGAGGTCAGAATTGGGTATATGTGGTCGTTTGAAAATCTATTCCAGTTCAGCCGGCCACAGGCTAGGGCCATGGTTGTGGATGACCAGAAGGCAATTCTGCTACCACTAATTGATGAGTTTTTAGAGACTCGACCAGATGACCCAGACCGAATGAGGCTGAGGATGCGGGCTTTTGTTTTCTGCTTATTGGCGAGTTTCTTGTTTAATAAGGACCCAGGTTTTGGAGATTTACGATTATGTCCGATGATTCGTCGGATGGAGGACATGGGCTGCATCGGCGGTATTGTGCTAGCCGAGATTATCTGAAGTCTTGACAGGGCCGCCATGGGCTTTGACAATTGGACTGTCTCTTCGATCATTCTCCAGGTATTTTCCCTTCTCCTTTTCCTTATTGTCTCTTCTTTCTTTTGATTCATTCCTTCGTAATAGAAAGGATCTATACTCAGGTTTGGTTAAAGGACCACATCCGAGTGGTTGCTGCTCCTACTTTCTTGCCTTATAACCCCTCTCAGTATCGTATGCGGAGGATCCTGATCACTCATCCGTCTATTGATGCATGGACCTCATGACTGATTGAGTTGGGTCCAAATGAGGTACTGTGGTACCTTTCCTGGTATGATATCACCCGCTTTATCCAGGTTAGCTTTCGTCACACCCGAGTTTACCTGCTAGGCCTTACACATTGCACATGGTACTGCGCTTCGCGTGTTTTAAGGCAGATGGGGATAGACCAGATTGTTCCGATTGTGGATGGCACTTCTGTGGATTCAGTTATTACTCCGGGTGTTACCCGAGCCATCCTTAAGGCTTAGGTTAGAGATCATCACATGGTTAGGCCCCTACCTAATACTGCCGGTGTTCACACTTCTCCAGAGTACCGAACCTGGTTTATTGCTGCTGTTTGGTCGATTGAGAGGCCAAGGAGGAACGCACTGCTGAGTGCACTTGAGGGTTGGGCTCAGGTTGGCGCCGATGATGCGGACGGGACTGATGAGGAGATTGTGATGGCTCCTCGGACATGCGAGGTTGGAGAGGGTTCAACACCTAAAGACGACATTGAGGATGTTGCCCCACGTAGGCGACGGGACACTTAGATTTTTTTTTTGGACTTAGACTTTATCTGGAAGTTTGGCTTTGGATTTTTTTCTTTGGATGTATGTTTTTCGGACTTAGACTTTTATTTTTTGTTTTTTGAACTTTATGGACTCTTTTGCTTGACTCTATTGGAATGACATTACAGTTTTGACTTTTGGGCTTTCCAAGCATTTCCCAATTTATTTATTCAAGCTCTAACTTTTGCCTAAGCCGCCTTTTCGGGTTTTCAGCTTAGCGAGCTACCCATTTTTGCCTAAGCCGCCCTTTTGGGTTTTCAGCTTAGCGGGCCCCGACTTTTGCCTAAGCCGCCCTTTTCGGGTTTTCAACTTAGCGGGTTCTTCTTTTTTTTTTTTCACTTTACTTTTTTTCTTTCGTCTTTTTTTTTTGGCAAAGAAGAATGAATTATGAAATGATTTTTTCATTAATGTTTAGACCGCGCCCAAAGAGGGTTGCCTACATATCTCCAATACATAATTTCTTTTTTTTTTAGGAGAATCAGATCTAATGTAGCTCTTTTTTACATCATGCAATGATTATAATTACACATAATATCTCTTTAACTGATCTAAATTACATGGATTCGTGAACTCCAAACCATCTAAATCAGTCAAAATGACGGCTCCGCCGGATAGTATTCTCTTTAGAATGTAGGGCCCAGCCCAATGAGGACGGAACTTCCCTCGTGGGTCTATGACTGGTTGTCTAATTTCCTTCAAGACCAAACAACCTTCTTCCAATTTTCGGTCTTTGACCTTCTTATTAAAATGTCGAGCCATTCTCCTCTGGTAAACCTGCGTTCGGTGGATCGCTTGTAATCTTTTCTCATCAATACCTAGGAGTTGGAGGTGGTAATTCTGGACCCAATCTGCTTCGCTGATTTGGCTTTCTCGGATGATTCTTGCCAACTGAACTTCCAGTTCAACAGGCAGCACTGCCTCCATACCATATACCAACGAATACGGAGTTGCTCCGGTGGGCGTTCTGATTGAAGTCCTATATCCCCATATATCCCCATAGGGCATTCGGTAACTGTTCATGCCAAGCTTTGTGCTTTTTAACTGTTTTCTGCAAAATGACTTTTATAGCCTTATTCGCAGCCTCTACAGCCCCATTTGTTTGTGGACGATAGGGTGAGGACTTATGATGTTGGATTCTCTTTTCTTTCAACAAATCCGAAAATTCACTCTGAAAGTGGGACCCATTATCAGTGATGATCTCGAATGGCGTTCCGTATCGACAAAAGATGTTAGTACAAACGAGTTGTGCCGCCTTCTTGGCATTCAAAACCGAATAAGAGGCTGCCTCGATCCACTTAGTGAAATAGTCTACAGCAACCAGGATGAATTGGTGACCATTGGAATCCTTTGGGTGGATCTTTCTAATCACATCTATGCCCCAAGTTGCGAAGGGCCAAGGTGAAGCAATGGGATTCAAATTGACCGGAGGCTGTTTTTGCAGCTTAGCAAAAATTTGACACTCATGGCACTTCTGCGCGTGCCTCATGCAATCTGCATTCATAGTTGACCAGTAATAACCCAGGTTCAAGATTTTTCGAGCCAGAGCTATTCCGTGCATGTGTGGACCGGACTCCCCATTGTGTAGGGAATCCATAATAGTTTGAGCTTCCCCTTCATCTACGCATCTTAGGTGCAAACCATTCCAACTTCTTTTATATAGAACTCCCCCAGTAAGGAAATATCCGTTGATCAGTCTTCGAGGATCCATCCGGGTAAGCCTTGTTCTGAAGATAATTCTGTATGTCCCAAAACTAGGGCTTGTCACCGACCAAATTCATGATGTGGGCCGGCTGTTTCTGTAGCTAAACTGTCAAGGGTCGAATGATTTGATTCCCCTCTACATTGACCATGGAAGCTAAAGTAGCAAGGGCATCAGCACACTGGTTCTTGGCTCAGGGCAAGTAATGGAAAGACAGATCCTCGAATTGTTGAGCCAATTCGTCCAAGCGTTGTAGGTAAGGAACCAAACGCTCTTCCTTAATTTTCCACTTCCTTAGAGCTTAAGAGAATATTAAATTGGAATCCTCGAAAGCCCTAAGGACTTTTATCCCTTTTTCTAGGGCCGCTTCTAACCCTTTAATGCAAGCTTCATACTCGGCTTCATTGTTGGTGCAGTCGAAATCTAACTTGACTGCGATTGGGACGTATTCTCCACAAGGAGTTTTGAACACGACTCCAATTCCATTTCTGTGATAATTCGAAGCTCCATCAAAATACATCTCCCAAACATCATTTTCCATGTTCAAGAGATCTTCGTCGGGAAACTCCACTTCTTTCATTTTGTCTTCCACGGGCAGTTCCGCTAATTGGTCAGCCAAGGCTCCTCCTTTTACTGCCTTCCGTTGTACAAATTTCAAGTCATGGGCTGTGAGCACTGACACCCACGTAGCCATCTTACTGTCAAGAATCGGCCTCTCCATAAGGAATTTCAAGGGGTTCGATTCAGAGATAACATATGTGGTATAGGATGAAAAGTAGTGCTGCAGCTTTGTACAAGCCCAAACTAGAGCCAGACATAACTTCTCTATCTTATTATACCTCAGCTCATAGTCTAGCATCCTTTTGCTAAGGTAGTACACGGCATTTTCTACCCTGGTGTCTTCTACTTGTTGAGCTAGCATTGCACCCATCGCTTCTTCTATCACTAATAGGTACAATAGCAAAGGTTTTCCTGGCCTTGCTGGTTGCAAGACTGGCGGAGATAGTAAATACTGTTTGACCTGATCAAAGGCTTTCTAACAATCTTCGTTCCATTTGACGGATACCCCTTTTCAGGAAACCCCGAACTTCCTTTTCCGTCTTCGGTGCTGGCATTTCCAAAATGGCTTTCGCTTTTGAAGGGTCAATCTTTATGCCTTTCTGGCTGACCATATGCCCCAGAAATACTCCAGATGTAGCCCCAAACAGACATTTTGTCGGGTTGAGCTTTAAATTGTACTTTCGAAGCCTAAGGAAGAACTTCTCAAGTGCTGTGGTATGTTCTTCAGCTGTCTTCGATTTAACAACCATGTCGTCCACATACACCTCAACTTCTTTATGAATCATGTCGTGGAAGATAGTTGTTGCCATTCTTTGATAAGTTGCCCCGGCATTTTTGAGCTTAAAAGGCATGACCCTATAGCAATAGGTTCCCCACTCTGTGATGAATGTCGTCTTCTATTTGTCTGGCAAATGCATCATTATCTGATTGTACCCGACAGCGAGATCAGTCAAGGAGACCATCTCGTGTCCAGCCATTCGGTCAACCAACAAGTCAATATGAGGCAAAGGAAAATCGTCCTTCGGACATGCTTTATTCAAATCCCGGTAATCGACACACATTCGCACCTTTCCATCCTTCTTAGGAACCGACATTATGTTTGCTAACCATGTTGGGTAGGCAATGGGCTCTATGAACTTGTTTTCCAATTGCTTAGCTACTTCCTCCTTGATTTTCAAGGACCATTCAGTTTTCAGCCTCCTTAGCTTCTGTTTTACCGGCTTAGCCTCTGGGTACACTGGAATCTTATGTACTGCTATTGCTGGGTCAATCCCCGTGATGTCACTAGCCTTCCACATGAAGCAATCGGCAAACTACTTCAAGCATTCAATGATCTGCCCCCTGTTCACACAGTCAGATGCAATGTATGTATGTTCATCTTCTTTGCCAATGATTATTTTCTCTTTTTCATTTTTTATTTCATTTATTTCTTTTTCGTTATTTTTCCTGGGATATGCTTGGAAAGATTGACACGCAGGGTAGCCAATGATCTGTAAGCTTTTATTGATACGGACAGAATCGTCCTCAAAAATTACATCAAATTTAAAATCCGGATTTTCCAAATCCAATACAGAAGACTCGGAACTGGACTCTGACTCGATTTCAGACTCAGGGTCAGACTCAGACTCAGTACAAGACTCGACATTAGGTCCAGACTCTAGGTTTGGCTCAGGAAAGGTTTTGTCAGTAGCGCGCTCCTCCCCGGTATACCAGTTGGTGAGAGGCCCTTTATTCGGCTTGATCAGGCTCAGCAAATCTTGGTTCCCATCATTACTAGTAATAACTGCAACCTCGTCAAAGAGACTGGGCTGCATGAGATCTTCTATCTCCAGCTCGGTTATTGCCTCTGGCTTGTTGTCCCAGACATCAACAAATATTTCCAGCCTGGGCAGCATTTTCTTAGCTGTCAGGCAGTAGAATGGTTCCTGGAAGCTACAATAAGGAATTGTTTCTCCCGGTTTGCAGAAATGACCATTCAAAGTCAAAAAGTAAGGCCGCATCTGTATACCCTTCTTCTTTCTTCCCCCGGTCCTTCCATCAAGGGCTTCATCAGTGGGCTCATAACCTAGCCCAAAGGTCCCTTTGTTCACCGGACACTCCCAAGCTTGCAGTGTGGGGTATGTCTTTCCAGACCTTGCCATAACCATTCCCGGCAGGTAGGACATTTTCAGCATTAAAGGAACCATGCAGTTTATTTGCGTCGTCCCGAAATCAAAGAGAATTCGAGAGTTTGCAGTTTTTCCCCCTATGCACTGTGCTGTGTCATATTGAAATCCTGAGAGGGGCAGGTTGACATTCTCAGGATTGACCTCAAAGAGAGGCTGGCCCTTCATCTTCTTCAGTTGGCTATAGACATCCCCCTGAATAGTTATAATTTTGCCCTCGTAAGGGAACTTGACCTTTTGATGCAGAGAAGAGGGCACTGCCTTAGTATGATGTATCCAAGGCCGTCCCAGGAGTAGGTTGAAACTAGTAGGCACATCAATTACTTGGAACGGGACCTCCATCATAGCTGGCCCAATTGCTAATTTCAATGTAGCAACCCCCAATACTTCCCTCCGGGTGCTGTCATAAGCTTTGACTATCTGGTCTGATGGACTGAAATCTGCTTCCTCCAACCCCAGACAACTAGCTACCCTTAGTGGGCAGACATTCAATGCTGACCCATTGTCAATGAGAACCATGGGCACAGTCTTTTCTCTAGTCTGAACAGTAACGTAAAGTGCATCATTGTGTCTGCTTCCTTCCTTGGGCAAGTCATCGTCAGAAAACCCAATGCTTTGCATCTTGGATGCTTGTGTAAGGGTGGATACCAGCACTTCAGGGCTAACCTCCACCGATGTTTGTAGCTGACTCAAGGCCTTGCAAAGAGCTTAGCGATGAGGGAAAGATGATGCCAGAAGTTCCCAAATTGATACCCTAGCCTGGGTCTTTTTCAACTGCGAGAGTACCGGGTCTTCATTTGGCTCAGCTGCCCTTTGGTAGGGCTTATTTTGGACTTTGTCCAGAATTATTGGTTCATATTGTCTCCCACTCCTAGTCATCGCATTGATCTCTTCAGATAAGTCATTCAGGTCCAGGACACAGATGTCATTCATTTCTAGGAATAGTTCGAAAGGATCGATCAATTCCTGGTCAGCAACAATAGCATTTATCCCGTGATTTGGTAAAGGATTAGTGCTAATATTCGGCTTACTCTTTGGAATGATTGAATCGTTATCCACCAGGTTTTGGATACGGTTCTTAAGCGTCCAGCATGCTTCAGTCTTGTGCCCGTTACCCTGATGGTACTCACAGTATTCATCAGCCCTATAGTTCCTCGGCAATGGGTTGGGTGGTGGCCTTGCTTCCAAAGGCTTAATGTAATTTGCCTTGACAGCCTCTCGGAATACAAAAAGGATTGGCATCCCGAGATCAGTGTAAGTCCTCCTCGACTGGCTGCCATTTCTCATATTCCCCACACATAAAGGATTCGTGGGGGGGATACTTGCCACTTCGTGAACTTTGCTAGCTTGGCTAGGCTTCTTATATTTTGAGGTACCCGAGTCTTCTTTCAGTTGACCCATTTGGATTAAATCCTCAACCTTGGTTGCAGTAGCAATGAGCGACTGAAACATTAGTAAGTACTGAGTTTGCAGTTGTTGTTGGTAGACAGGCAGTAGATTTTTGATGATTATGTTTACCTGTTCTTGTTCTGAAGGCCGATTGATCATTTGGGCGGCCTTGGCCCTCCACCTCGTAAGGAACGAGGAAAAGGGTTCGTTGCTCTTTTGTTTGGTGGTTTCCAATTCTCTCCGAGTAACATCCACCTCTATATTATAGTGGTACTGCGTGTTAAACGCATTGCAAATGTCTTCCCAGGTCTTCATTTTAGTCCGATCCAGGCTGACAAACCATCTCAAAGCAGCACCAGTCAGAGATTGTTGAAATAACTGAGCAAGGAGCTCGCTGTTCAAGCCAAACGGGTTGAGGGCACCCACATACATTTCAGGTGCATTTTGGGACAAGTGGTTCCATCAAACTTATCCATATTAGGCATCTTGAACTTTGTCGGCAATCTTGCTTCAGGGAACAAGGACAAGGAGTCCATGTCCACCACTTCCTTATGTGTTTTAAGGGCAGTGATTGACCTTTCCAAAAGTTCCAGTTTTTCTTTTATTTTCTGAGCTTCCAGCTCAGTAGCAGTTCTGGAGGGCATGTCATCCAGGTTAAGGGCAGGGTTTGAGGACGTTGGTCCAGCAGCAGGTCCCTGATTGGAGGTAGCAGGATCCCTTCCCGCAGTGGAAGCCCCATTTCCATTACCACTACCTAGTTCAGCTATTAGGGCAGTTCTCTGGGTAGCTAATGCCTCATTCATTCTAGCCTCCATTCTGGCTTCCAGTTGTTCCATAAGATTTTGGATGTCAGCAAGTGATGCCATTGGTGCAGTTGAAGTTGGTGAAGCTGGTGAGGTTGGTGATAGCACTGTAGGTGTGACTGGAACTTGGATAAGGCAGTCGAACAGTGGGTACCTGATAGGATAAAGGTAGCTGGATTAGGGTACAGTGGGTAGTATTGTGTATCAGGGCAGCTGAATGTGAGGTAGATCGACTCCTTTGTCCAATTGTGCATGAAAAAAAAAAATATCTTGTGTTCTTTTTAATGCTTTTAATGTTTATGAGATGATATGTCATGAATGCGCACAATATCACGTCATAATCCATTTTAATGATATGATTCACATCATTGGGTGCATACAGCCCTAA
Organism: Jatropha curcas; assembly: GCF_041381405.1. Lineage (NCBI taxonomy): Eukaryota > Viridiplantae > Streptophyta > Magnoliopsida > Malpighiales > Euphorbiaceae > Jatropha > Jatropha curcas. The sequence goes on along the minus strand of NC_143154.1, from coordinate 16,155,774 downwards.
AGGATAGGTTCTATAGGTTATGACACAAATAGAACATTGGCTTATTAAGGGACCCTTGAACCTTGAGTAAGGATATACCTAACCACATGTGAAACAAAGAGTTTCGCATGGGTCCAACAGTACGCATACTTATGGGCCACCCCCAAAAGGATTAGGGATAGTTTGCGGTAACAGGGAGGACGCTTTGGCTGTCCGTCGACATAATCAAGGAGACCTGCCGATCAGCGCTACTTGCTATCCAGACTCAGAAGTTTGAACAGAAGAGAAGAAATTCATTTGAAATTCGTTTTTTATGCAATGGAGAAAAAGATTCTCAATCGTGCAAATAAATCAACAAATTTAAATGTTTTCATTAAATTTTACAATTAAGTCCAAATTTCCTTATCAAGTATTCTTAAAGAAAGAACACTTGATTCGTGTTAGGGTACCTGTACAAAACAAAGCACAACAAAATAATACCCTGAAGAAGGGCAGGTTAGTTGATGCAGCAATTGTAGTCCACTTTATGCAAAATGATTACATAGTCCCCAGTGAAGTCGCCAAACTGTGAACCCTCCCCCAAAGGCAAAATTATGCTAGAACGAGGTATGCTCACGTGTGTGTTTTATGAAGTCGCCACCTAGTTTATTTTTATAAGGGAAAACTAAGAAAGAACCCTAAATGACTCCAATTTTAATTAACCTAAGTATAAATTAATTATCCTAAAGTTTAAGGTACAATCTACGAACCCGAGGTGGATCCCGAGACTATGTCATGCTGATTAACTAACCTAAGTGTAAATGCTTTGCAAGATAATATGATGCAATTGGACCAGTAAAGTGTTTTGGTGTTTTCGACTTGCCGCTCGGGGTTAAATCCCGAACGTGCCTACGTACTCTCGTTTGAATGAGAGATCAAAGCTGACGTAGTTCGATAAAGCCTATTCAAAGGCATTTTGAAGGGGTATGCTTCATGCATGAGTGTGTGTATGCTTCGTGCATTTTTTAGGCATTTTTACCAAAGATTGATTGATTTTTTGTTTTAGGCATTTGTTGCCAAAAGGTGTTTGATTGGGCAATTTATTGCCAAAAATTGATGTTTGGGCTTTTTATCGCCAAAATGGTTGATTAAGGCATTTGTGCCAAAAAGTTGATATTTGATTAGGCAATTTGTTGCCAAAGATTGGTTAGGCGATTTGTCGCCAAAATGATTGATTAAGGGCATTTGTGCCAAAGGGTTTTGTTGGGCGATTTGTCGCCAAAATATGATTAAGGCACTCGTGCCAAAAGATGATATGTAATTTAGGCAATTTATTGCCAAAGAAAAGGTGATTATTTGGGCGATTTGTCACCAAAAAGGTGGTTATTTGAATTATAGGCAATTTGCTGCCAAAAGCGATTGATTAAACTGTAGGCAATTTATTGCCAAAAACGTAATTGATTAAGGCTTTTAGCCACAATTATTGATTAATTGGACTTTTAGCCGAACTGTTCGAAATAAAGGCAATTGCACCGTAGTTATTAATTAACTAGGCACTTTAGCCAATATGTTCGAAGTTTAGCATTAATACTACGATTATTAATTAACCGGGCATTTTTAGCCTAAACTCATTTACTTAAGGCAGTTTGCTGTTAAAATGACGATGGTGTGAATGCAATTATTTAATTAGAGTTTAGAGTAGAAGAGAATATGCACAAAATGCTGAAATTAAATGGGCAGAGTTTCGTTATTACCTGAGTTAACCGGCGGCCGCTTCTTAGCTTCAGCTTGAAAATTCTAGACTAAGCTCCTCATTTGGGGAATATTAATTAAAATTAATTTAATTAAGTGACCAAATATCACAACAGCAGAGTAATAAAAGCCTACACTAAATGCAGAAAAGCAGTAAAAGAACCGCAAGGAGCGTAGGAGAGAAGAGAGCGTCCGTCAACACAGACTGAGTGAGTAAAACTGTTGATTCGGGGCTGTATTTATAGGAAAAAACAGGCTGGAGGGCGGGCGCTCCCGCCGTGGCCTGTCCACTCGCTAGTTTTTCGTTTCAAAGGCTTTTTCGGGAGTTCCGTACCTCCAAAAAATATTCCGAGACCAGTTCCGCGATCCTCGTAATTTTCCGGACGTTTCAAGTACCATATTGGCATACTTTCGGTGAACTTTCCGAATGGCCTCCGGTCCGGCCGGACTGTTTGCATTCCTGGAAAATAGGCTTTTTGAGCCTCAAAATTTGAGTATTCACAACCCTCTCATTGAGAAAGAGGTGTCGCCCCTCTCTTCACACACACACACACACTGAGAGCAAAGAAAGGAAAGAGTCAGGAGCTTTTCTTGTGAGATCTTTCATAAAAGTTGCAATCAAAGATCAAGATTAGTAGATTTATAGTTAGTTTAATAAAATAAAATAGCAAATCAAGGCGCAATTAACTATAGCTACATTAGGGTATTCCACAAACGAGGCAACTCAGTTTCACAATCCATAAATCCGTTCACTACAAAAAAATTGGTAAATTGCTATATCGGTCACAAAAATATAAGAAATCGGTTGCTAAATAGATGTAGAGACCGATTTGCGACAGAAATTAATCAGTCGCAAAAGTGCTCGTCGCAAATAATTTTGCAACCGATTGTCCAAGCGGTCGCAAATTAGTGACTGACTAATTGGTCGTATAATTATAAATATTGGTCGCAAATTAGCGATCGATAAATCAATCATAAAAAGTATCGGTCGCAATTATCAAATGTGGTCGCAAATCGGTGACATTTTCTGAAATTAATTGGTTGGCGATCTGTCGCAAATTTAAATTTAATAGTTATAATTTGATTTAGTTCGGTCGCTAGTCGAACCAAAATATAATTCGGACACAAAAAAATAATTTAATAATATTAAAAACCATAATTTTTTCCATTGTCAAAAATTGACATATATATACATATCACAAGCATTATCAGAAACATTAACAATTAAGAAAGAATTGTAAATGTAATGTATTATATGAAATATGAAAAAATCAATGACAATCTAAGAAGCATCATCCTCATCCACGTGTACTGCATCCTTGGCCACGACCTCCACGCGAACCACTGCCGGAGGCCTCTAAGTCAACCGTCCTGCCTCTAGCCATTTGTACTGCAGATAACAGAACCTATATATGTATATATACAATTATATGAATTGTAGAACATGTGGTAAATATGTATAAATATGTATAAGGGTAACTATGTATATGTAAACTTACTAAGGTTATTTCTAACTAAGGTTAACTATATATATATATATAAACTTACTATAATATCACTAAGTATATGATTCCTCATTTTTCAATTTTAAAAAAATTTCGGCAGTACTTGTTGACGCGTGTTTTTATGCCCCACCTAACCCGATGAAGATACAAGGATGCGGAATAAGAAATCAGGGTCAATTAGAAGCCTTTAAACCAAGAATTGATTCAAACCGGTTCAAGGAAGTCTGACTTGCACTAGGGTTGCGTCACACAGCTATAAGTTGCGTGACGGCACTAGTAGTTGCGTCACGCAACTCTAACCAGGATGACGTCACCTTGAAAAGCCTGTGTAACGGTTTTGCTTTTTTGTGTGGATACGCGGCAACGGTACGAAAAGCGAGTTGCATCACGCAGCTCTCGAGTCCGTCATGTAACTGCTAGTTGACGCAACTTTGTTCTGTTGCCCTACCCATATAAATACAACATTTTTATCTTCAAACGGGACTTTTGAACTTTTTGAGATTGGAGAGAAATTTTTAAGAACTAAGCTGCGGCTAGGGTTTTCTGTAAGAACTCCATTGAGTTATCTTGAAGAAGATCAAGCCTTAGAGATTAAATAGATTGAAAAATAAAAAAGTCACAAAAAAGAGAAAAGAGAGAAAAGAAAAGAAAAAAGAGTTTTTCTTATTAAAACTTGACAAAGAACATTTCTGGGATCCTGAAATACTAGTCCTAAGGCACCCAAATCGCATGCAATCCTCAAATCTGAGGGTTAGGTAACCATCTAAACTCCTCTTGTTATTTTTAGTTGTTGATTTATTAAATATCTTATTTTGTTAGTGTTTGGGTAGTTTGATATTGGTTAAGTAGTATTCTGCCCATTATTGAGTGTTTCTGAATAACATTAAATAAGCCTTGATAAAAAGAAAACGTAAAAAAGGTAGTTTGAAAGGTAGTTGCGGACCAGAGCAGTTGCGTCACGCAGCTACTACCTGTGTGACGGAACTGTTCATGTCCAAAAGAAGCTGACATTACCTTGATTAGCCGCGTGACGGAACTGTTCGTGCATATATTTTTATCTTGCTTTTTATGTTTTCATTTAATATTATGATTTAAATAAATGATTAGTGAATCTGAGAATTTTGTCAAAGTCACGAACAACTGCGTCACGCAACTAGGAGTTCCGTCACGCAACTGTTCTTTATAGAACAGTTGCGTGACGCAACTATTCTTCATAGAACAGTTACGTGACGTAACTATTCTAGGGTTCTAGAATAATTTTCCTTTTTTATTTAATTTCGTGTAATTAAATAAATGTTTAATTTTTAATTCAAGAAATAACCAATAATGGGCAGATTATGTTTTAATCAAATCAAATAGGTTAATTTACTATTATATATGATTTTGGGATTTTAGGGTTTATTGAATTTATATTGAGTAGATTGTATTTTAAATCCGGTTTGTGGCCCGCCTTTAACCATAAGGCAAGAGCGGGTCTTTTAATTATTTTTACTATGGGTTGGATGATTGATGTGGTTTGAATGGTTATGAATGCAATGAATGGATTTATTTGGGACGATTAAACAATTTTCCACATAGGAACTCGGTTCGATTTATTCGGGTTGGGTTTAATTAAATAAATTGGCTTTTCTAAAACTAAAATAAATTAGAAATTGTAGGTTAAAAGAGGCCGATTTTCCGGGCGTCGGCTTCCAACGGGCCGACGTACCCAATTCCTTTATCCAGAATCGTACTCGGTACGCCTGACTAGTCTTTTAAAATAATTGGCCTTAAATAAAATTGGGTTAAATGAAGTCACTTTTATAAAATAAAGTTGGAAACGGTCCCATTGCCGAAATAATGGGTGGCGACTCAAATTGTTTATAAGACCGATTTATCGGCATTGCGTTCCTAAAAGGTTTTGTCACCATTTATTTAAATAAAAATCACCATTTCCAATTACAGTCAAAATAAAAAATCAAAGCAAAGTTTTCGGGTCCTCCGGGGTGGATTTTGGCAAAAACAGATTGGCGACTTCACTAGGGATTCCTCATCCACTAATCCTCGGTTATTTTTAATAACTAAGTGGTTGCAATTAGGAATTGACTCTAAAAACCTACTTTTTCTAATAAACTTGAATAGAAAGCCGTTGGAAAATTCTTTAATCGTCCGTATGTGCTTATTTGCTTTCCTTTTTCTTTCTAGGATCTTGCATTCATACTGCATTTCTCTCTTCTCATCACTTTCTACCCATATTACCCTTCAGTATTGTTGTTAACTTTGATGGTGGATCCAGCCTAAACCTCGCGTTTTAGGTACATTCATCCGAGAATTAACAAAAATACCAACCGCAAGTCTAGTACCTTAAAGGTGCATTAAAAGGAGTAGGCCCACAAAAAAGCCCGAATCCTGTTTGCGGAACCCAGACTTTTGTAGGCCTAATGGACTAAAGCCAATGCATATAGTTGAAAACCTTAGTTACTTCCCCTAAGGAACACCTAATTCTGTTTGCTGTTATTATGCCGCATTCATTTCTGAGAGTTTGTATCGTCAATCTCAAAACCCCCTTTTGGTTGTCGAGATTAGACCAATTCCTAGGAAACAGATGTCGGAACTTATACCAACGGAATCCGTGTGTGGGAGAAATAAGGTTGGAAGGCATGCATTTCCCAACTCCCGTTCCCCTGTATGTTATAAACTGTACATATGTTGTGACATTCATGCACCATGTAACACTTTTCTTATCAGCCATGCATCAATAAGAGCTAATTTTCGGTATGGACGTTTGACCTTGGTCTTGAGACTGGACCTCAAATATATTTTGAATAATATAATGCAATCACTTATAGCGAATTTATACCCAAAAGAAAAGGGAGATATAAGGGGGTTGCGATTCCTTCGTATTTTTACATTTCTCGCATTATCTGAAAGTAAGTGAGAGATTACAGAATTTGTAACAAAAAAAAAATGAAATCCTGCTTGGGACCATATGTTCCAAGGCAAAAAGTAAGGATACAAGAAAAAAATAAAATAAAAATAACACAAAAAATGTTCCGCTGGAAAATTCTTTCATTCCAAGGCAAAACTTAGGAACGTGAGAGAAAATAGTCTACCGTAAAATCCAAAAGGAACGGTCGACGATAGATAATGCTAGAAATGTTTGAATACAAAATAAGTTATTGCCATATTATTCACATCGAATTTTGGGTCCAGTCGTTGAAATCGAGATCTTATTTCCATACTGGTTGTTAGCACATTAGAATTGCATTCCTCATTCTTTGTGCTATTATTTCTCATGCATACATACAGGACCTACTTTAACTCAGGCATTTTTTCAGAATTGATCCTTCCTGGGAAATTGCTTCGAGAGCTTGGCACCGACGCCCTGGTCAACGTTTGGTCAGAGTGTCCCCAATCCCCGAGCCTACTCCAGTTAGTTCTGTGAATTATTCAAGTTTGTCGGATTCAACTTCTGATTCAGATCTGGTAGAAATGGCTGACGACATTGTGGATGAGACTGGGTGCTTTCGTCGAAATCCCACCCCGGAGGATCCGAAAACATCTTTTTATTTTATTATTATTGTTTTAGAAAAAGGTGATAAAAATCTTTTTAGATATGCGATGCCAATAAATCGGTCTTATAAAATATTTTGAGTCGCCACCAATTTTTTCGGCAATGGGACCGTTTCCAATTTTATTTTATAAAAGTGACTCCATTTTAAACCCAATTTTATTCAAGGCCAAATTATTTAAAAGACTGGTCAGGCGAACCAAGTACGGTTCTGGGTAAGGGAATTGGGTACGCCAACCCGTTGGAAGCCGACGCCCGGAAAATCGGCCTCTTTTAACCTACAATTTCTAATTGATTTTATTTTAGAAAAGCCCATTTATTTATTTATTTAAACCCAATCCGAGTAAATCGAACCGAGTTCCTATGTGGAAAATTAATTAATCGTCCCAATCAAATCTAATTATCACAAAGCAATTATTCAAATTAAAGCAATTAAATCAAAGCGATCAAACCAAATAAATAAAAAGACCCGCTCTTGCCTTATAGTTCAAGGCGGGCAACAAACTGAACCTAAAATACATTCTACCTGATTTAAATCCAACCCATAAACCCAAAATCATGCATATTTATTATTTAACACTAGAAATGCAAATTGTTAATAAACATGCAAATTAATCTTAAATATAAATAAATCAACAAACTTGATTTTATTTTTCATTTAAACATAAATTGCAAAATTCATATAAATAAACTCATAAAATTACATTTTAGTATTCTAAGTTTAATTAAACTGTGATCTGTTCATAATTGGGCATTTTCAAATTTATTGAAGAAATTAGATTTTATTTTCGTATAAAATTTATTATTATTTTTTTATTTTTCTGGAAAACGCGATGAACAGTCGTGTCACGCAGCTGTTCCTGGATGAACAGTCGCGTGACGCAACTGTTCTTGGATGAACAGTCGCGTGACACAACTGTTCTTCATGAGCAGTGAATAGTAACAGTGAATAGTGCACAGTCGCGTGACGCAACTGTTCTTGGATGAACAGTTGCGTGAGAACAGTTGCGTCACGCAGCTGTTCATCCAGGAACAATTGCGTGATGCACTGTCCTAGCCCAGAATTCATTTTTAAATATTTTATTTACATCATTTCTTGTTTAAATATGATTTAAAGACATATAAAATGACCAAATATGAACAGAATACAATTTAAATAAACTTAGATTACTAAAACCACAAAAATATTGCTAAAATCACAAAAATATATAAAAAATACAAAGAATGTTAAGGAAATTACCTCATCCTCAGATTTGAGGATTGCATGCATTGAGATTAGTTTAGAGACGTTGTTTCACGATTCCAGAAATGTAATTGTCAAGTTTTTCACAGAACCAAGTGTTTCTCTCTTTCTCTCTTTTTCTCTTCTTATATTTTTTATGCTTCTTGATTTCAAAACTAAATAGTTAATGGTTTGATCTTCCTCAAGTTTACTCACTTGAGTTCTTGGGGAAGAAACCCTAGCTGTTTTAATCGAAAACTTAGTTTAAAGCTTTAGGATTTTTAGAGAAAAATGAGAGAAAGTGCAAAAAAGTCTCGTTTTTAGTGAAAAATGTTGTATTTATATTGGTAGGGCAACAGAACATAGTCGCGTCACGCAGGTAAAAGCTGCGTGACGCACCCGTAAGATGCGTGACGCAGCTTACTTTTCGTACAGTTGCCGCGTATCCATATAAACAGTGCAGGCCGTTGCACGGGCGCGCGCCAGAGGTGTCAGCCCTGTTAGAGTTGCGTGACGCAACTAAGACTGCCGTCACGCAGGTAATAGCCGCGTGACGTAACCCTAACGCGGGTCAGACTCCTTTGGGCCGGTTTGATTCAATTTTTGGTTTAAACACTTCTGGTTGATCGTGATGCCTTATCTCTTATCCTCATATCATCATTGGGTTAGGTGGGGGCATAAAATTACGCGTCAACAGTTTGCCCCCCACTTTATCATTAATTGTATAAACGATTAATGTTAAAGTGGTCCATTGACGCGCCTTCTATCTGGCAATCACTCTCGAAGCTCGGTTTGATCGGCTTGGAAAGATGCTGAATTAATCATCTGGACACCTTCTCAGCTCGATTTGATCTGCTTTGTCGGCTTCCATCAAATATGTGAATGAATTCAAAGCTCGGTTTGATCGGCTTTGAAAACACCTCCGAGGCTCAGTTCGATCGGCCTAAAGGGTTTGAATATCTGGTCACCTCCTCAGCTCGGTTTGATCGGCTTTGTCGGCTCCCGTTGAATCTGAAGAGACATCCTCGAGGCTTGGTTTGATCGGCCCGAAAGACGTTGATTTGATGAAAAAGTCTTCCAAGCTCGGTTTGATCGGCTTGAAGGACTTTGATCTGGCCACCTACTCAACTCGGTTTGATCAGCTTTGTCGGCTCCAGTCGGTTTAGAAAAGGCATCCTTGAGGCTCGGTTTGATCGGCCCGAAAGATGTTGGTTTTATGATAAAGTTTTCAAAGCTCGGTTTGATCGGCCTGAAGGGCTTTGATCTGGCCACCTACTCAGCTCGGTTTGATCAGCTTTGTCGGCTCCAGTCGGTTTAGAAAAGTCATCCTTGAGGCTCGGTTTGATCGGCCCGAAAGATGTCGGTTTTACCCTGGTCAACTTCGCAATTCATCATCATTGACTGGGGAAGAGATTTCGAACAGCTTCGCAATACATCATCACTGTTTTGAAATTGTTCTTATTAGCTTCGCAATACATCATCACTAATAGAGAAAGGAAGATCCAAACAGCTTCGCAATACATCATCACTGCTCGGTAGAAGGATTGACTCAATCTGCTTCGCAACGCACCATCACTGGTTGGCCTGAAAAATTGTTCACAAGAAAAAGAGCAATATCCGTGTACAAACAGATCTTGCCTTCTGTTAGAAAAATATTGGAACATCACATGTTCCCATGCATGAAAAAGGATTCACATTGAGGCAAAAGGTTATACTTTTGCCCCCAGTCCGGAATTCCGGCCTAGGACCAAAAATATTCACTTTTGTAAGCGCATTTATTTTTCTGTCAAAGATTGGTTCAATCATTTTTGCAAAAATTTTATCAAAAATTTCGGCATAAAAGGTTTAACAAAAATTTATTGTCTGCATTTTTAAGTATACCCTTTATGATATAGTATTTAAAAGAAAACTTACCTGAGGGTAATCTGGGCAATTTGTTGCTCCTGCCCCCTGTGTGGTGAGTAGACAAAATTGATGAAGTGTTCGAGCCGCACATCAACGTCAAATTGCTGAAGTGGACCGTCGTGGGCTTTTAAATGGACCGCACGGACCTATTGGGCTTTGAAAGAAGATAATGGGCCCGTCGCTCTTTTTGGGCTCGGAAGAGTGGGCTTGGGCCCGTTGCTTGGAGAAATGGGCTTGGGCCCAAATACTTACTATAAGTAACTTCCTTCTTAACCAATTCATTTTCACTTATTCATAAACCCTAAGCGATTGAAAACTCTCTGAACTGTTCAACTGAAAACGATGTCTCAGATCTCAGAAATCCTCGCTTCTGCTTACACTCCGGAGATGGAGACCCTCGGGGCCCTACCGGATATTCTGACCTTTGACGGCGAGCCGGTACCGGTGAGCCGAAATTCGCTGACCCCCGGGACTCGACCGTTGCAGCTCCTTCCGTCGCCGGGTACTGAGTTCCCGGTCAGATATGAGACGAGCCGGATGCGCGGCTTTCAATCTGAGGTAAGTAAAAATTTCTCATTTTTACCGCTTTTAATCCATAATTGTAGCATATGACTGTTTTTTTATAGTTTGTGCCTGCGTCAACAGTCGCGTCACGCAGGCAAGAGTTGTGTGGCGCGACTGTTCTTCCGTGAACAGTTGCGTGACGCAACTGTTCGAGGCGCCAGAAAACCCTAGCTTGCCTTGAACTTTAGAATTGACCCCTTTTCGTGTGTTTGAACTTGATTTGTTGATATTTGCTTGTTGGTACCTCTAGGCGACTTGATTTTGCCCTGAAAATTGCATGAGAATAACACAAATATAGTGAAATTAGGCTTAAATCAAAGTACTGCGTACCTTCGACAGTTGCGTCACGCAGCTGTTCTTTGGAAGAACAGTTGCGTGACGCGACTGTTCGTCAGCGAGGCAAAGTCTTGAACAGTTGCGTGACGCAACTGTCGAGATGCGTGGCGCAGCTTTTGAGTTGCGTGGCGCATCTGTTTTTAGGACGCTAAACTTCGAACAGTTATGTGACACAGTTGTGGAGTGGCGTGGCGCGGGTACTGAGGTGCGCGACACAGCTGTGCTTTAAGGTGCGCAACTAGGGTTAAGTTGCGTGACGCAGCTGTGTGGACGCGTGACACAACTGTACAGTTGTGTGACGCAGCTACAGTTCAAACTGAGATTTGGATTTTTATTTTTCCTGAAGAAAATGAATAGTTGTTAGTACTATATTTATTAAAATTGGAAATTTTTCTTACAGGTTAATCTGGGCAAGGCCCGCTCGGGTGGATCAGCGACTGATGCTTCCGCCTTCTGGGATTTGCTGGACCCGCCTATGTGAGCTCGGGTCGTCGCTGCAGGCTTTGGGGATTACGCTGCAGGATTACGCCGCACACAGCCCCGTTTCCCGCCCGCTATGCGATATGCATTGATGGAGCGGTGGAACGACTGTACGCACACCTTCATCTTCGGGTTCGGCGAGATGACCTTGACGCCTGTAGACTATGCTGCCATCACCGGTCTGCGCTTCACCGGTCCAGTTCCCCCACTGGATGCTCGATACCAGACGGCTACTCTCGGAGCTCAGTTAGTCCGCTCTCTGCTCGGTGTCACCACACAGACCTGGTACACCGTGCAGGGATGCATGTCTTATGAGATGGTCTTCCAGTTCTAGGCAGAGAGGATCAGGACCAGACTGGCTGCTTGGAGGGAGTTGCCGGTGGAGGCCCGACCTGCTGCTCCGGCATACACTCGAGAAGAGAGGGACCAGGCTGCTCGGTCCTTCTTGTTTTACATCATCTCATCCCAGCTGCTATGCACCTCCCAGAATAAGGGAGACCCGGCGATGTTGGCATGTCTGAGGGATTTGAGCCAGGTCGGGTCCTTCGACTGGGCCACACTTGGTTTGGCTCATCTCTATCACGGTCTGGATGTTTGGACCCGTGGTAGCGGTGAGTCAAACTGGCTATTCATCCGGCCTCTGGAGGTAACGTTCTTTCACTCTTCAGCTTCTTCTTTATCATTCTCAACTGTTCAACTAACTGATGTCATTTCTTTCTCTGTTGCAAGTATGGTCATACGAGTATCGTATATATCCGGGTGGTCCGAGCGGCGACTCTCCTGTCGAGTCTAGGAGGATTCCTCGTTATCTGGCCCATTGCCATCACACTTATGCCAGTGGCGAGGATCCTGAGTACTGGCGGAGCTTCCTTAATGATCGGGAGCTGTCCGACGTAAGTACAAAAAGAATCTCTGCACATTTAACTTAGCTCTTTTTTTTTTCTTCTTTTTTTGAATGCACACCAATCACTGATTTCTTATTCTTTTGTAGCTGTTCCTGACTCCATGGGATTGCGAGGCCTGGAGGACCTACCCGGGCCGGGAGGTGGCTGAGTTGCACACTAGATCGAGGCTGCTGATGCGAGGGTACTGGGCTGATCGATACTTCATCGGAGAGAGAGTTTTCGACACTTTGGTGGCCCCAGCACAGCGGAGGGTACCTCATGCCCCTCCTCGGCACATGTGTCTCCTGGAGGGCTTGACCCGGGAGGATCTGGAGGTGGAGTACAGGGGCTTCTCGGCGAACGATTTTCTGTCCGTCGGTGATTTCCCTTCTTACTTTGCCTCTCGGATGCAGGCGCGGCTTCCTGAGATTCTCGAGTACACCCAGGTGACTTTCCTGATCTTCTGCCTTATTTACTTTCATTATTATTTTCACTGTTTCAGATCACTGATACCATTACTTCCTCTGTAACTTAATGCAGGAGCGGAAGACGCACAGGACTATAGCTCACTACAGGGCAGAGGCAGTGGCTGAGGCGGGTGGTGCGGCTGCTCCGGCTGGACCGGCCGGTGTAGTATTGGGTGACGTCCCGTTCCCACCGGACATGGAGGTGGTGCTAGACCCTGGTCTAGGCTTGGGATCGGGCATCGTCATTCCTGCTGATCTTCGGCAGGCTCCTCCTCCGGTACAGCTGGACCCTGCGCATACTACACATGTAAGTTATAAACCGAATTTACAAAGTTAAGAACACTTTACCTGAATAGCCTTTTAATGGATTTTTCTTGTTTGCAGGTACCGGCCCAGAGGTACCAGGAGATTTGCCAGCGATTCGAGTTTGCCCGATCCTACATCGGTCGGCTTTACTCTGATGTACGTGAGCGGGTAAGTACAGCCTTCTCGTGTCTTATTCTTCTTCCTTATTATTATTTTTATCTTTCCTTACACGTCTTTGTTCTGCAGGACCTAGAGATCGGTAGGCTGCGAAGGCATCAGTCTCATCAGTCTAGCGCTGTGAGCCGACTCCAGGCGGAGGTGGACTGGCTTCGGACGAGGCTGGAGGTAGAGGGCATCCCGCTCGACTCCTCCGAGGAGGATGAGGACGGCTCTTCTTCCGATGATGCTCCACTGTCTCCACCCCCTCAGGCGGCTGTTGGTCCGAGCCGTAGGCAGCGGTAGTCCTGCTCCGCATCTCAGCCATTTTTTGACATTTTTGAACATTTAGTAATTTTATATTATTTTATTATTTTTAGGAGGACTGTACAGTTATATCATTATTTTTCATGATATTATTTATATTTCTATAATATTTTGCTTTTATTATATTGTCGTATGTGTTTATGTTTTACAACTGTGAAGTCTTGTTCCTGCAAAAATAAAACAGACACACAAAAGGTACAAAATAGTGGTGTCCCCCCAAAAAAAAGGCTCACCTTGTCAGCAGTCAATGGACCGATTTATTGTAAATGAATAAATGAAATAAAAATGAAATAAATAAAGAATAAAATAATGGATTTAAAATGAAATACGACTGTTGACGCGTGTTTTTTATGCCCCGCCTAATCCAATGATGATACGAGGATGCAAAATGAATGGGTTAATGCCATCTAGAAGTCTTTTAATCCAAGGATAAATCAAACCAATTTTAAGTTTCTGGTTGGGTCAGTCGTGTCACCCCACTGTCAGTCGTGTCACCCAACTGCCAGTCGTGTCACCCCACTGCCAGTCGTGTCACCCCACTGCCAGTCGCGTCACCCCACTGCCAGTCGCGTCACCCCACTGCCAGTCGCGTCACCCCACTGTGAAAATGAGCTGCGTGACGCAGCTACAGTAGCGTGACGCAGCTGTGTCCTGACCTACCCTATAAATACATATCTGTCTCACAATTTTGACAGGGAGAAGAACAAAAAAGAGAACAAAAAAAAAAAAAAAGAAGAAGAACACGATTTTGAAACCCTAAAAAACACACTATAAAGAAACCACAATTAAATCCTTGAAAAAAAGGCTTCTGGAAATCTTAGCTATCATTTGTTAAGAGATTTGATCCATTTGCAAGCATCAATCTGAGGATTAGGTAATTTCCTTAACATTCTTTGTATTTTTTTTATATATTTTTGTATTTTAGTAATATTTTTGTGGTTTTAGTAATCTAAGTTTCTTTAAATTATGTTCTGTTCATATTTGGCCATTTTATATGTCTTTAAATCGTATTTAAGTAAGAAATAATGTAAATAAAACATTTAAAAATGAATTCTGGGCTAGGACAGTGCATCACGCAACTGTTCCTGGAAGAACAGTTGTGTCACGCAACTGTTCATCCAAGAACAGTTGCGTCACGCGACTGTGCACTATTCACTGTGCACTATTCACTGTTCACTATTCACGGCTCATGAAGAACAGTCGTGTCACACGACTGTTCATCAATTTTTCCAGAAAAATAATAAAAAATAATAATAAATTTTATACGAAAATAAAATCTAATTTCTTCAATAAACTTGAAAATGCCCAATTATGAACAGATCACAGTTTAAATAAACTTAGAATACTAAAATGTAATTTTATGTGTTTATTTATATGAATTTTGCAATTTATGTTTAAATGAAAAATAAAATTAAGTTTGTTGATTTATTTATATTTAAAATTAATTTGCATGTTTATTAACAATTTGCATTTCTAGTGTTAAATAATAAATATGCATGATTTTGGGTTTATGGGTTGGATTTAAATCGGGTAGAATGTATTTTAGGTTCGGTTTGTTGCCCGCCTTGAACCATAAGGCAAGAGCGGGTCTTTTTATTTATTTGGTTTGATCGCTTTGATTTAATTGCTTTAATTTGAATAATTGCTATGTGATAATTAGATTTGATTGAGACGATTAATTAATTTTCCACATAGGAACTCGATTCGATTTACTCGGGTTGGGTTTAAATAAATAAATAAATTGGCTTTTCTAAAATAAAATCAATTAGAAATTGTAGGTTAAAAGAGGCCGGTTTTCCGGGCGTCGGTTTCCAACGGACTGACGTACCCAATTCCCTTACCCAGAACCTCATTGGTTCGCCTGACCAGTTTTTCTAAATAATTTGACCTTGAATAAAATTGGGTTTAAAATGGAGTCATTTTTATAAAATAAAATTGGAAACGGTCCCATTGCCGAAAAAATGGGTGGCAACTCAAAATAATTTATAAGACTGATTTATCGGCATCGCATATCCAAAAAGATTTTTATCACCTTTTTCCAAAACAATAAAACAATAAAATAAATAAAAAGGTGTTTTTTGGAATCCTTCCGGGGGGTTTGGGATTTCGGCGAAAACAACGACAAAAACCAATTACTAAATAACAATGAATCGTAATACTTACCTGACAAGGCGATTAACGCGGTCATAAAGATTCAACCTCCTCATTGTACAAACCGTCCTTCTTATTGATCAATGCGAGTTTAAGCGCTCACCAACCCCAGCAGTCCATACATGAATGTCCTTCCAACTACCCTTGACAGTGGACCTTATGTCGGACAATGACGATGCTTCGCTCATTGGTCCCTTTACCCTTCTATAAATAGAGGTTTCCCTTCACATCTCCTTCATATCTAGCATTCAAAGTTGATCAGTTTCTTAGATAATCCTTTTTCATGGCCTTCAAAAACCAAGTCTCATCTTTCGTCCAATCCATCCGGGACGATCTATGGCAAATTCCTCCTATGAACCAACTCGTTTGGCTGAAATATTTCAAAGATTTAAAACCTGACTATGGTTTCTTGTCTTGGCTCGTTACTCGTTTTAATCCTAACACCATGGTTTTCTGGTTTGAAGACTCTGAAGTGACTCCGATCTACGAGGAGATGTGTGCCGTGATGGATCATCATCCTGATCAAGATGAAACTCCGGCCTTACCCCCAAGTCCTAGGTATGGTCTAGCTGAGATTGCGGCCTTGTGTCCGGTTTACCTTCTTGATGGCATAAATGTGGATCAAGGCCTTCCCTTGGAACCTTTCTTGAACAGGGTTTTGTCTACTGATCTAGATTTCCCTTGGATCCGAGCTTGCTGCTTCTTGCTGTTGACTGTGTATGCCATGAAAAATCGCCAACCTGGAATTGGAGATTTCCGACTTCTGACCGTTGTTCGTGACATGCAATTGCACCATCATACTGTCTTTATGATGATCATGGGAGAAACAATGTGTTGGGTCAGGGATATTGCCCTTCACATCACCGACTTCAATGTTCATCATCGCGGTTGTCCACTGCTATTGGAAGCCTGGGCTCTGGACAAATTAAGCCTGATTCCTCCGGTTCCAACTCGCTTAATTTCGACCTATGGGGCTGCCATTTTCAATCTCGGTCTCGGAGACGCTTCGATTTTGGGGATAACCCTACTATTCGGTGGACTTGTCCTTGGTGGAGGATTAGACTGGTCATGACCGGGAGTATGAATCTCAACTATGTGTTGTATGCTAGTCTAGACCGTTCCATGGCCTATTTCCCTGATAGGATCAGCCGTCCGTATGGGATGATACAGCGTGTTCTCAGAGTCCATAACTTCGAGAGTGGTTTGATAACACCACATCTGTTGACCAATTTAGCTAACCGCTGGCGAAGCCGAAACACCAGGTACCTAGGTGAAGGAGTGATGCAGGACACTGTGACACCCGAGTATGTGAACTGGTTTTTTACCCCATGATGATGTTAAGTTCTGCAAGGATCGGTGTCTGATGGTAGCCCTTACTGAAATAAATGTTGTTATTGCTTTCTCTGTCTTCTTTTGAGCTCGAGCTTTGAGCTCCTATTTAATGTATCTGCTTTCTTTGAATCAATAAATTTGCTGATTCTGCCTTTATTAATTCCTGCACACATGGATAACACCAGACAATAAAACTTTTCTTTTGAAATTATTTGTCGTGTTAGTTATTCGGGCCTCCTGCCCTTGGGTTAATAAAGAATTGCTCATAAAAATGAATTATTTGATATAAATACAGAAGCTTACACTTGGGGAGAACAAGAATGGTATGACTATTTATTACCTGCACAGATCAAACAAAAACAACATATGCAACTTCTTTATGTATGCATGAACCTACATGAGTACTAAGGTTTTATCCATGGTTTTATTGATCTTTCCAAGGAAATCGCCGAGAAAATGGCACTTGACCTTCTGATCGCTGTCTAAGAGAATTCAATACCCGGACAGGACCAACAGCTACACATCTTCAAAACAAATGAGCAAATGCTGACCACATAGGCAGAGAGGAATGTCTCGTAATCGACGATCATGCCCCAGAAACAAAAGGGAAGAAGAATTTGAGAATCAAGCTCTTTATTGCACTTACTTCTTTCAACATTATACAGAAGTGAAGAGAAATTATTTCAACGCAATGGTTATTCATTCTAACTACTCATTCGCCTATTCTCCTTCTAGTCAAGTCGATGGCATTGAGCAACCAGTTGCAAGCATGTCACAAATGCATGGCATAGATTTCGCATTTAAACTAAGCACCATGAGTTAATCTCAAAGCTCTTTATTTATATTATTATCATTTTTTTTATTATGCTCTAACTTTTGCCTAGGTCGCCCTTTCGGGTTTTCAACCTAGCGAGCTCATTTCTCGCCTAAGCCGCCCTTTCGGGTTTTCAACTTAGCCCTTTCTTTTCTTTTTCTTTTTTTTTTTTAATCGAAATCATCATTTAAGACATTGAATCTCTTCATTTGATCCTGACTGACAATCCAATTGACAGGCTTCTGTGAACACTCAAATTTTGAGGCTCTAAAAGCCAGTTTTCCCGGACTGCAAACAGTCCTTCCGGAGAAGCCTCCGGAACGAAAAATTAGAAAGTCTGTCGGCCGCGGCGGTGGCGGCCGCCCTCGACGGCGGCGGCAGCTGCCGGCGACAGCGGCTGCGGTCGCCTGTGAATACCCAAATTCTGAGGCTCAAAGAGCCAATTTTCCCGGACTGCAAATAGTTCGACCGAACCAAAAGCCATTTTGGAAGTTCACCGAAAGTATGCCAATATGGTACTTGAAACGTCTGAAAAATCACGAGGATCACAAAACTGGTCCCGGAATATTTTTTGGAGGTCCGGAGCTCTCGGAAAAGCCCCCGGAGCGTTAAATTAGCAAAGCCACCAGACACGGCGGTTCCGGCTGCCGGCCCCGGCCACCGGCCCAGGAGGCCCAGCCGCCGGTCCCCAGCGGCCAAGGCTGCCGGCCACCGGCGGCCAGGCCGCCGAAACAGTCCGTTTTTGCCTATAAAAGCAGCCCCGGGCCTTCTGTTTTCCTCACTCAGTCTGTGTTGACGGACGCTCCTTCTCCCCTACGCTCCTTGCGTTTTCTTTTACTGCTTTTCTGCATTTTTAATTTAGCTTTTATTGCTTTCTTGCTTTAATATTTGGCCACTTAAATTAAATTAATTCTAAATTAATATTCCCCAAACGAGGAGCTTAATTCGGAGTTTTTCAAGCTGAAGCTAAGAAGCGGTCACCGGTTAACTCAGGTACATGAACTAAACTCTGCTTATTTAATTTTAGCACTTCAGGCATGCTTCTCTTCTACTCCTAATAACTCTACAACTGCATAAACACATTCATGTCATCAATTAGGCAAATAAACTGCCTCAATCAAATATGATTAAGCTTAAATACCCGGTTAATTAATAATCGTGGTATTAATGCTAAATCCGACAATATTGGCTAAAAAGCCTAGTTAATTAATAACTACGGTTTAATTGCCTTTATTTCGAACAGTCCGGCTTAAGTCCAATTAATCAATAATTGTGGCTAAAAAGCCTTAATCAATCACGTTTTGGCAACAAATTGCCTACAATTAAATCAACCACATTTTGGCAACAAATTGCCCACGGTTCAATCAATTTTTGGCAAACAAATTGCCTATAAATTAAATTGGCCACTTTTTAGCGACAAATCGCTTAAATCAGAAGCTTTGGCAAAATGCCTTAGAATTAATCAATCTTTTGGCTAAAAGCCTTCAAACAATCATTTTGGCGACAATCGCCTAAATCACATCAACTTTTGGCAAAAATTGCCTAAATCAATTCATTTTGGCTAAAAGCCTTCAAATAATCAATTTTGGCCAAAAACGCCCAAATCAATCAAACTTTTGGCAGCAAATTGCCTAAATCAAGCTTTTGGCTAGAAGCCTTCAAATACCAACTTTTGGCACAAATGCCTTAATCACTTTGGCGACAAATCGCCTAACCTTTTTTTTGGTAATAAATTGCCTAAATCAACACATTTTGGCTAAAAGCCTTCAAATACCGACTTTTGGCACAAATGCCTTAATCATTTTGGCGATAATCGCCCAACAAAACATCTTTTGGCAATAATAAGCCCAAACAGCAATTTTTGGCAACCTAATTGCCTAAATCAATCATTTTGGCTAAAAGCCATTAAAATCGACATTTTTGGCATCAAATGCCTAAAATCAAATCAATCAATTCTTTGGCAAAATGCCTAAAGAAAATGCACAAAGCATACACACACTCATGCATTAAGCATACCCATTCAAAGCCCTTCAAAGAAGGCCTACCGAACTACGTTGACTTTGATCTTCCATTCAAACGGAAGTACGTAGGCACGTTTGGGATTTAACCCCGAGCGGCAAGTCGAAATCATATAAACATTTTTCATTGGTCCAATTACCTTGCAAAGCATTCATTCATTGGTTAGTTTATCAGCATGACATAGTCTCGGGATCCACCTCGGGTTCGTAGACCATGCCTTAACATTGGGTTAATTAATCTAGCATTCAGGTTAATTAAAATTGGAGTCACTTAGGGTTTTTCCTAGTTTACCCTAAAATAATTAAATAAGGTGGCGACTCATACATTCACGTGCATTTCTACCCTTAGTCACATGCATTCATATGCCTTGATGTTTGGGGGAGGGGTTCACAGTTTGGCGACTCTGCTGGGGAATATTAATTATGTAATCTTTTTGCATAAAAGAGGACTACAATTGCTGTGTAAACTAACCAGCCCTTCTTTAGGGCATTATTTTACTATGCTTTGTTTTGCAGGGGACCCTAACATTGAATCAAGTATTCTTTCTTTAAGAATACGGGATAAGGAGAATTTGGACTTAATTGAACAGTTTAATTAAATCATTTTAATTTGTTGATTTATTTGCACGATTGAGAATCTTTTTCTCCATTGCATAAAAAAACAAATTTCAAATGAATTTCTTCTCTCTCTGTTCAAACTTCTGAGTCTGGATAGCAAGTAGCGCTGATCGGCAGGTCTCTTTGATTATGTCGACGGACAGCGAAAGCGGCCTCCCTGTTACCGCAAACCATCCCTAATCCTTTTGGGGATGGCCCATGGGCATGCGTACTGTTGGACCCACGCGAAACTCTTTGTTTCACATGTGGTTAGGTATATCCATGCTCAAGGTTCAAGGGTCCCTTTATAAGCCGATTCTCTATTTGCGTCATAGCCTATAGAACCTATCCCTTAGGACTGTATGCACCCAATGATGCGAAGTATATCATGAACAGATTATGACGTGATGTTGTGCGCATTCACGCATTCATCCCATACTTCACAAAAGGGGTCTGGAAAATGATAAAAAAAGAGAATCTTGAAAAAAAAACATTCCATGTTAAAGCTGGAAAATCACATTTTGGTCCTTGAGACCTGAAAAATTACATTCTGGTCCCTGAGACCTGAAAAATTCACATTTTGGCCCCTAAGGCCCAAAAATTCTCAATTTGGCCCCAAAGGCCCAAGAATACCCATTTTGGCCCCAGAGGCCCAAAAATTTCCAATTTGGCCACAAAGGCCCAAAAATTTTCAATTTTGGCCACAGAGGCCCAAAAATTTCCAATTTGGCCACAGAGGCCCAATTTTTTATTTAATTTGGCCACAGAGGCCCAAAAATTCTCAATTTGTCCCCTAAGGCCCAGAAGTTCACAATTTGGCCACTAAGGCCCAAAAGTTCACATTTTAGCCCCAAAGGCCCAAAAATTCACATCTTGGCCCCAAAGGCCCAAAAGTTCACATCTTGACCCCAAAGGCCCAAAAATTTCCAATTTGGCCCCAAAGGCCCAAAAGTTTCCAATTTGGCCACAAAGGCCCGAGAATTCCCAATTTGGCCCCAAAGGCTCAAAAACTCACATGTTGGCCTTAAAGGCCCAAAAATTCACATGTTGGCCTCAAAGGCCTAAAAATTCACATTTTGGCCCCTAAGGCCCAAAAAAATTTTTTTTTGAGAACTTAGGGCCTTTCGAAAAGTCGAGGTGTCCAGCCCTAAGCATTCTACCTTACATATCACATCCCATTGGGTCCTATCCTAGGTGTCCTAGCATACCAACATTACCCTACCACACAGGGTCAAACCGTCCCATCTCACAGGGTCAAGTCCAAATACCTTACCCATACACTACCCTACCTCACATTATCTCACATACCCTATGAAAACACCTTATAAAGGATAGTCTAATCGTTTTGACTATGTCCTTTCACAGGTACCCCTCCAAAGACCACCTGACCCGAAACACCAATTGAGCTCTCACCCACAAGTCCAGCAACCCCGATTGCACCAATGGCATCACTGTCTGACATCCAAAAACTTATCGAACAACTGGAGGCCAGAATGAATGAGGCATTGGCCGCCCAAAGGACTGCCCTAATAGCTGAACTAGGTGGTGGTAATGGAAATGGAGCTTCAGCCGGGGGAAGTGGACCTGCTGCCTCCAATCAGGGACCCGGCGCTGCACCGACGTCCTCAAACCCTGCCCTGGATGACATGCCCTCTGGAACTGCTTCTGAGCTGGAAGCTCAGAAAATGAGAGAGAAGCTGGAATCGTTGGAAAGGTCTATTACTGCCCTCAAGACACACAAAGAAGTAGTGGACATGGACTCCTTGTCCTTGTTCCCCGAAGCAAGATTACCTACAAAATTCAAGATGCCTAACATGGACAAGTTTGACGGAACCACTTGTCCCAAAACGCACCTAAAAATGTATGTGGGTGCCCTCAACCCGTTTGGCCTAAACAGCGAGCTCCTTGCTCAGTTGTTTCAGCAATCTTTGACTGGTGCTGCATTAAGATGGTTTGTAAGCTTGGATCGTTCCAAAATGAAGAATTGGGAGGACATATGCAATGCTTTCAACACATAGTACCATTATAATATCGAAGTGGATGTTATCCGGAGGGAGCTGGAAACTACTAAACAAAAGAACAATGAGCCCTTCTCCTCGTTCCTTTCGAGGTGGAGAGCCAAAGCTGCTCAAATGATCAACTGACCCTCTGAACAGGAACAAGTAGACATAATAATCAAGAATTTACTGCCTGTCTACCAGTCACAGCTTCAAACACAGTACTTGCCTACGTTCCAATCGCTTATTGCGACTGCAACTAAGGTGGAAGACTTAATCCAGTTGGGTCAACTCAAAGAAGACTCATACAAGAAGCAGAATCATGCTGGACTTTGAAAAACCGTCTACAAGACCTGGTTGACAATGGGTCCGTCATCCCCAAGAGCAAGCTGAACATCAACCAATCCCTTGCCTAACCATGGGATTAATGCAAAAAAAAAAAAAAAAATTGCTGAACAAGAATCGTTCGATCCTTTCGAACTTTTCTTAGAAATAAATGAAGTTTATACCTGAGAAGGTTGAGATCAAGCCTCCAAAAGAACAAAGGAATTGTTCAAGACCAACAACAACATGTTTGATCGATTGAAGCATCGAGAAGAACAAAGTCACTATAGTCAATCCCATCCTAGTCCATCACAGTCCAACCAGAGTCTATCTTTGACGGTCTCGTTTTTCTTTTCATTTTCATTTCCATTCAATTCAAATTTGTAAATCTAAGTGTCTTTTGTATACAAATTTTGTCTTATCAATAAAAAGGGATCAGTTTACGTTCCAACCATGTTTATACTCTCTCCCTATCCTTTCCTGTGAAAGCAAGAAAAAATCGAAAAAAAAATAATAAAAAAATGATGATAAAAAAAAAGATAATAAAAATTGGCAAAGAAAAATGCATTCATTTGCTCTGCATCAATCAAAACTGGGGGCATCCTAAGAAGCACCATTAAAGGGGAAGTTTTGAAGGGTAATCATGGAAAGGATCCAGCAAAGGGTACGCAAGACTTCAAACAGTACCGAGATAAAGCCGATTGAAGGGGTTAGGGCCAGAATGGTTTCTCTGAAAACCCAGGAATGGAAGATGCTCCGACAGAGAGGTGTCTGAATTGTGAGCTTAAAAGCGACAGAATAAAGAAGTTATTGGGTTGGGTCTGCACGAAGTCGCAATGCTATCCATACACTACTCAAGTCATCTTAGAATCAAGTTGCCTCGAAATTCTTTATAGAGAGGCTGCTTCTAAGCAAGCAAAAGGAAAAACGGGACAAAAGGAACCCCTGGTCAAAAGGAAGCAAACAAAGCAAGAGGAAAAAAAAATGGGTCAAAAGGAACTTCTGCATAAAAGAAAGAAATCAAGGACAAAGCTACAGGAAATCAAGATGTCAAAAACGGGTCAATTGCAAGCTCTCCGTTAAATTCAAGCCCATCAAGGGTAGATGACAAATCATTTCAGCCATAAGGACAAAGACCAAGCGGCTCTCACATTTTGAAAAAGCAAGTTAAAAGAAGCAGTCATTTCCACAAATTGGATGACAACAAACACCTTGAAAATCATGTGCCAGGCATGGCACGAGTACAAGTGTCCTTATAAACAAGGATCATTTCTCAAAACAAGGAAAAGGAAGAGTCTCCTCAAGATTCCTTATGGAGAGGAGAACCATTGAGGAAATAAGTTTCAAAATCAGAGGAAGATAAAGTTCAAGAAAAGGAATCAAATTAACCTCAAGAATTCAAACATGGCGAAGCCACAAACTCAAAGCATAAAAGCTTCTTCAACACTCAAGCCACTCAAGTTACCACCACAATGTGGGTATTCAAAACTCTTTGTGATGAATACAAGTCATATTTCAGTCAACCAGTGGTAAAACCACTACAACAACAAAGTCAGATTCGCCTAGGGTCATCACTATCATACGAGCTCGAGTCAATAAGTTGATTCAACATCATCAAAGTCGGAAATGAATCCCGTAAAGACATCAAGTCGGGAAGGAATCCTGTAAAGACATCAAGCCGGGAAGGAATCTCGCAAAGACATCCAGTCGGGAAGGAATCCCGCGAAGAAATCAAGTCAGAAATAAATTCTGTATTAATATCAAGCCGGGAAGAAATCCTGCGAAGAAATCAAGGCAGTAATGAATTCTGCATCAACATCAAGTCGGGAAGGAATCCCGCAAAGACATCCAGTCGGGAAGGAATCCCGCAAAGACATCAAGCCGGGAAGAAATCCCGCGAAGAAATCAAGTCAGAAATGAATTTTGTATTAATATCTAGTCGGGAAGGAATCCCGAAGAAATCAAATCAGAAATGAATTCCACAATCAGCATTAAGTCGGAATTGAACTTTGCCTCAACAGCAAGTTGGAAATAAATTCCGCACCAAGACGGAAAGGAATTCCGCACTAACATCAAGTCGGAGATGAATTCCGCACCAGCCGAGCACGAAGTTCGCATCCCGGAAGGAACTACGAAAGACCTGATTCTCCCCATCCCCCGAAGAGTTCTTGGAGATACGTAGGCAGCCGTAAAGGCGCGGTCACAAACATAAGTTGGCATCATAAATAGCATTTTCTCTTTGCCAATATAAAAAATAAAAAAAAAAAAGAAAGAGAAGAAAAGAAAAATAAAAGCTGGAGTTGAAAACCCGAAAGGACGGCTTCAGGCAAGAATTGAGCCCGCTAGGCTGAAAACCCGAAAGGGCGGTCTAGGCAAAAGTTAGGGCAAAGAGCCTGCTAGAGTCGAAAACCCGAAAGGGCGGCTACTAGGCAAAAGTTAAGGCAAAAAAAAAAAAAAAAAAAAAAAAACAAAAGTGCTTTCATGAATTCTTTTGGAGAGTCCATTTTTTCGTAGGATAAACAGCAAAGTATGTTCTTAAAATAAAAAAAAATCCCTTTCAAAGGTCTCCTTGGGATTATATAAATCGTTTTTCCCAGGAATCACTGAATTCCTTCGAGTCAAAATTCACTACAAGAAAAATTTGAGTCTCTAAATCGAGCTCCTATAAGTCTCTAAAATCAAGTCTCCATCACCAGTGGTCATTCCACAACGAGTCACAAAAATCGAGTCATTCTCAAAAGTTCATTTCGAAAGCGTTACTCTTTGAGTCATTCCTCGAAAAAAGAGAGAGGAAAATGTCAATTCAATCCCCGGGGTTTCCGAAACAACCCTAAAAATGTCAAACATAATCGTTGAGAGGTAATGTCAAACACAATCGTTGAGAGGTAATTCTTTAATACCTCATCTCCACTCGGACCATCGTTTCTTCGATCCATTCAGACGAGCGATGTCATCCACATTGTCCGTTTCCTCGAGTCATATAAATGGCCTTGTTCTCTTTGATTCCTCAATCGATTGGACAAGTACAACAACAATGTTTTGAAGTATTCCATGGTCAGCACCATTCTGGGGGCAAGAAGTGATAAAAACCTTCACCATTCTCCCATCACGGAAGTAATCACGAAATTTTTTTTTTCTTTCATTAAGAAGAAATTCTATTTCAGCTAATAAGGGCATCAATTCTCTTAAGCAGGGGGCAAAATCCTCCAAGTCGGATTCAGGGGCAAGTGTTATAAAAAAAACATACACAACCCAGGGCCAAACCCAACCATCGTCAATCTCTTTTACACAAACCTAGGATGAAACCCTAACCAATAACCAACCGTTTTTCATCCAAAACCAAGCCATTTGATCATTTCGACTTTAGGTGGACCCTTGGTTCTCAAAGAAAAAAAAAACAAAAATAAAACAAATCTCTTTTCAAGCCCTCATTAAGAGGCAAAACATCTTTTCAAGTCCTCATTAAGAGGCAAAATCTCTTTTCAAGCCCTCATTAAGAGGCAAAGCATCTTTTCAAACCCTCATTAAGAGGCAAAACATCTTTCCAAGTCCTCTAAGAGGCAAAATCTCTTTTCAAACCCTCATTGAGAGGGGAAAACATCTTTTCAAGCCCTCATTAAGAGGCAAAATCTCTTTTCAAGCCCTCATTAAGAGGCAAAAACATCTTTAAGTTGCAAACATAAATACATGCATTTGATCATTTCATTTCAAAGAAAAAACCAACGGCGGGGTTTCCTCCTCTGCCCATCCTCAAAATTTGCTCCTTCAGACAGCCACCGGCTCTCATAAATCATTTTTATGATAGCCAGTGGGGGGCAACTGTGAATACTAAAATTTTGAGGCTCTAAAAGCCAGTTTTCCCGGACTGCAAACAGTCCGGCCGAAGAAGCCTCCGGAATGAAAAAACTAGAAAGTCTGTTGGCCGCGGCGGTGGCGGTCGCCCTCAACGGCGGCGGCAGCCGCTATTGCCGGTGGCGGCAGCCGCCGGCGACAGCGGCTGCGGTCGCCTGTGAATACCCAAATTCTGAGGCTCAAAGAGCCAGTTTTCCCTGATTGCAAACAGTCCGACCGGACCAAAGGCCATTTTGGAAGTTGACCGAAAGTATACCAATATGGTATTTGAAACGTCCGAAAAATCACGAGGATCACAGAACTGGTCCCGGAATAGTTTTTGGAGGTCCGGAGCTCCCGGAAAAGCCCCCGGAGCGTTAAATTAGTAAAGCCACCAGACACGACGGTTCCGGCCGGTGGCCGGGCGGCCCAGCCGCCGAGACAAGTGGCCCAGCTGCCGAGATCCGGCGGCCAGGCCGCCGAAGCAGTCCGTTTTTGCCTATAAAAGCAGCCCCGGGCCTTCTGTTTTCCTCACTCAGTCTGTGTTGACGGACGCTCCTTCTCCCCTACGCTCCTTGCGTTTTCTTTTACTGCTTTTCTGCATTTTTAATTTAGCTTTTATTGCTTTCTTGCTTTAATATTTGGCCACTTAAATTAAATTAATTCTAAATTAATATTCCCCAAACGAGGAGCTTAATCCGGAGTTTTTCAAGCTGAAGCTAAGAAGCGGTCACCGGTTAACTCAGGTACATGAACTAAACTCTGCTTATTTAATTTTAGCACTTCAGGCATGCTTCTCTTCTACTCCTAATAACTCTACAACTGCATAAACACATTCATGTCATCAATTAGGCAAATAAACTGCCTCAATCAAATATGATTAAGCTTAAATACCCGGTTAATTAATAATCGTGGTATTAATGCTAAATCCGACAATATTGGCTAAAAAACCTAGTTAATTAATAACCACGGTTTAATTGCTTTTATTTCGAACAGTCCGGCTTAAGTCCAATTAATCAATAATTGTGGCTAAAAAGCCTTAATCAATCACGTTTTGGCAACAAATTGCCTACAATTAAATCTACCACATTTTTGCAACAAATTGCCCACGGTTCAATCAATTTTTGGCAAACAAATTGCCTATAAATTAGATTGACCACTTTTTAGCGACAAATCGCTTAAATCAGAAGCTTTGGCAAAATGCCTTAGAATTAATCAATCTTTTGGCTAAAAGCCTTCAAACAATCATTTTGGCGACAATCGCCTAAATCACATCAACTTTTGGCAAAAATTGCGTAAATCAATTCATTTTGGCTAAAAGCCTTCAAATAATCAATTTTGGCCAAAAACGCCCAAATCAATCAAACTTTTGGCAGCAAATTGCCTAAATCAAGCTTTTGGCTAGAAGCCTTCAAATACCAACTTTTGGCACAAATGCCTTAATCACTTTGGCGACAAATCGCCTAACCTTTTTTTTGGCAATAAATTGCCTAAATCAACACATTTTGGCTAAAAGCCTTCAAATACCGACTTTTAGCACAAATGCCTTAATCATTTTGGTGACAATCGCTCAACAAAACATCTTTTGGCAATAATAAGCCCAAACATCAATTTTTGGCAACCTAATTGCCTAAATCAATCCTTTTGGCTAAAAGCCATTAAAATCGACATTTTTGGCATCAAATGCCTAAAATCAAATCAATCAATTCTTTGGCAAAATGCCTAAAGAAAATGCACAAAGCATACACACACTCATGCATTAAGCATACCCATTCAAAGCCCTTCAAAGAAGGCCTACCGAACTACGTTGACTTTGATCTTCCATTCAAACGAAAGTACGTAGGCACGTTTGGGATTTAACCCCGAGCGGCAAGTCGAAATCATATAAACATTTTTCATTGGTCCAATTACCTTGCAAAGCATTCATTCATTGGTTAGTTTATCAGCATGACATAGTCTCGGGATCCACCTCGGGTTCGTAGACCATGCCTTAACATTGGGTTAATTAATCTAGCATTCAGGTTAATTAAAATTGGAGTCACTTAGGGTTTTTCCTAGTTTACCCTAAAATAATTAAACAAGGTGGCGACTCATACATTCATGTGCATATCTACCCTTAGTCACATGCATTCATATGCCTTGATGTTTGGGGGAGGGGTTCACAGCTTCCCTTCCGAAGTGACCAATTCAGCGGCATCCTTATCCGACAGCTTCTGGATTTTGAATGGTCCATGCCAATTGGGTTTGAATTTCTCTCTAGGGTGA
Organism: Jatropha curcas; assembly: GCF_041381405.1. NCBI lineage: Eukaryota > Viridiplantae > Streptophyta > Magnoliopsida > Malpighiales > Euphorbiaceae > Jatropha > Jatropha curcas. The sequence continues at coordinate 16,127,033 of NC_143154.1, read as the reverse complement.
CTCTGGGATTCGTGGTCTAACAGTCTGATCAGCACTGAATCTCCACTTTTCAAAGTCCTTGGATGTACCCGCTTATTGTAGAAACAAGCAATCATTCTCTTTTTTTTTTATCATTTTTGATTCATTTCATTACTATTATTATTATTATTATTATTTTTTGATAACATGCCATTCCTACAGCGCTGTTACTCAGGACATCCATATGTGGAAGACGGAAGTCATCTTTGGGCGAGACTGTAGTCGACACAGGTTGTTAGTCTCCCCCTTTCTTGAGCATAGGGACTGTGTTCGCTGACCACTCAGGGTAATGCATTACCTTCCCAGAAACTTGCATCTAGCTCTTTCTGAACCACAGCCTTCATCTTGTTTTGCCACTTCTAGTTTGACCCGTCTCCTTTTCCGCTTTACTGGCTTGATATTTGAATCGGTAGGGACGACATGTCCTGTAATCGGCTTATTGATCCCCTGGTATATCAGCATAACTGTAGACGTTCTTGGAAACCGTTTTTGAGCTCAATCTTAAAGTCTGATCCGATTTCAATTATTTTTTGAGATTTTGGGCGGTGCGTAGGTTAAATGCAAAATGATGCAATGCATTTATGCCAAATATGCGTGTGGTATAATCAATGCCATGAACATAACAATCAGGAGAAGTAAGAAAATAAGTAATCAAAATTCATTCCCATTGATTGAAATAGTAAATGAAGTTCATTCAAATTGTTCTTAAAGTAATATTCAGAAAAACAAAAAGAAAGATTAAGAGCTTGTTCAATTCGCCCATCAGCTAACTTTAATGGTTTCCGGGCGCCGACTTATTATGCTCAGGAGGCTTGGTGATCTTCCCCCTATCTACCAAATCTTGGATATCATGTCGGAGCTTGAGACAATTATCAGTAGAATGACCTTTACACTGATGATATTCACAGTCTTGATCATCGAACCTACCCTGAATAGGCTTAGATGGATTAATTGGCAACTTTGACAATACGCCATTCTCAATGCAGGATCTCATGACTACGCTTAAAGGCATGCCCAAATCAGTGAATTCCCTTTTCTTTTTCTCCTTAACAGCTCTAACTGTATTGCTACTCCCTAATTGGTTTGTAGCTGCATGACTAACATTTCTGTTATGATTACTGCTGGAAGACCGGTAGTTACCAAACCCTCGGCTCGTCTTTTTCTTTTTGTTGTACAGTTCTTCAAAATTCAATCCAGCGCTCTGTATCCCCAATTCCAGGCCGTCATATCTTTTCCTATAGTTCTTGTACAATGTCTGAGGAAATCCTCGCAACACATCCTCTTCGCCGTATTGGTTCATCTGAGCAACACGGATGGACTCCGACAAATGGGACCTCGGGTCATCATTCTCTGTGAACAGGGTATGCTTCGAAGAAGTAGAATTTGTGGGCTTCAAGACATACTCTGTCACATGAAAATTGATGACTGGATCTTTTTCTTTCGAAACAGATATCCTCTCCACCTTGTCCTTTAGTTCTACTATTTGCTTAATTAGCTCATTTTCATCCGAACTAGCATTATCAGCTGATGCTTGACTACCCAAGGTGTGTTCTAGAGCCTCTCTTCCCTCCACTATAGGCTGATTACTTGAAGTAGGCGGCACTTGGTTCTAGGCTCTATCTTGAGCAAGGGCAGCAGCTATTATTTCAGAAATGGTCCTTATCTGGGCTGGAGAGAAACCCGTCTCATTCACAGTGTTATCAGCCATTCCAACCAAATATGAATCAGAAATTGAATCCGAAGAACTTGAATGAATCACAGGACTAAACGGAGCAGGCTCGGGGATTGGGATACTCAGACCAAACGTTGACCAGGGCGCCGGTGCCAAGCTCTCGAGGTGATTTTCCAGGAAGGATCAATTCTGACTGATAGATATAAACATCTGAGTTAAAGTAGGTCCTGCATGTATGCATGAGAAATAGCAGCACATAGAATGAGAAATGCAGTTCTAATGTGCTAATGACCGGTATGGAAATAAGATCTCAATTTCAACGACTAGACCCAAAATTCGGTGTGAATAACATGGCAATGACTTATTTTGTATTCAAACATTTTCGGCATTATCTGTCATCGACCGTCCCTTTTTGGAATTTACAGTCGACTATTTTCTCTTAACTTTTGCCTTGAAATGAAAGAATTTCCAAGCAGGATTTTTTTCTTATTTTTTTGGTGTCCTTAATTTTTGCCTTGGAACAGATGGTCCCAAGCAGGATCTTATCTTGATTGATTATATTATTATTTTTTATTATTTTTAGCAATCTCACGCTTGCTTTCAGATAATGCTAGAAATGTGAAACTACAAAGGAAACGCAACCCCCTTATATCTCCCTTTTCTTTTGGGTATTGATTCACTATAAGTGATTGCACTACATTATTCAAAACGAATTTGAGGTCCAGTCTCAAAATCAAAGTCAAACGTCCATACCGGAAATTAGCTCTTATTAATGCATGGCTGAAAAGAAAAATGTTATATGGTGCATGAATGTCACAACATATGCACAGTTTATATCATACAGGGGAACGGGAGTTGGGAAATGCATGCCTTCCAACCTTATTTCTCCCACACACGGATTCCATTGGTATAAATTCCGACATCTGTTTCCTAGGAATTGGTCTAATCTCGACAACCAACAGGGGATTTTGAGATTGACGATATCAACTCTCGGAAATGAATATGGCACAATAACAGCAAATAGAACCGGTTATTTCCTTAAGGGAAGTAACTACGGCTTTTGAACTATATGCATTGGCTTTAGTCTTATTGAGCTTAACAAAGTCTGGGTTCCGCAAACAGGATTCGTGTAACGTCCCATTTTTCTATTGAATCGAGTTGTTGCTTAGAGTCGAGTCGGGCTAATCCAAAACCCGGTTCGAGCTATTAGAGTCCAGAGTGGGGTAGAATGGGAGGTAATTGAAATAAGGAAAAGAAGAGGACTTACTTGAAGGAAACAAAAAGATCAAAGTATAAGGATTAGGACTTACTTGCACTAAAATATAAAGTTGAGGTATTAAGTTGTACCATTTTGACACTTGAGGTACCATTTGGTAATTTTCACATAAAAATCATTGATATTCTAGAGCCTACCCGTGAGTTCCATTTCATTTTCATTTCTTCATCCTTATCTTCATCTTCTTCCTCTACTTTCCTCTTCCACCTTCCTTTCTCCATCACTTTTAATGGTAGTGAAGATTTTAATGGGAGTTAAGCATTAATTCAACTTCTATTTTATCCAAGTAAGTAAACCTTATTGAATTTCATACTTGAATCATTTGGTGATATTTTTAGAGTAGTCATAAGAATTCTTATGTATAGGAGAGGTGAGCCAAAGGTAGAAGGAAGCTAAGAAGAAGATTCCAAGCTTGTTAAGTGAAGGTGTGCTATCTCTTTTAGTTTAATTCATTTCCTTGCATGAGAATTTGTGTGTTGTGTTGATAATGAGAAGATATGTTGCTTAATGTTGAGTGAGAGGATTGGAAATGGTGAAAAAGCATGAGATGCAATGAATAAATGAAGTAGATATTGAGTTCATGCTGAAACAGGTTTTGCTGGAAAAGTAACCAGTAACTTCACCATGATTTAATGATGGAATTAGGAAGTGTCATAGAAGAGGTATTTGTTCCTCTATGTGTTAGCTTTCCATGGGTTTTTGAATCACCCAAATCGGAGTTGTAAATTGAGAGATATGACCAAAATAGTACAGACGGCGCAGGCTGGAAAACACGACGCGCGCTCGCGAATTTCATTGCGCGCTCGCGAATTTGGCCTGTGAACTCTCTGACTCTCATTTTGCACTTCTCGTGCTCGCGACTTTCATTGCGCGCTCGCGAATTTGGCCTGTAAACTCACTGACCCTCATATGTACTTCTCGCGCTCACGACTTTGCATGGCGCGCTTGCGAATTGTGTTCTGATGCTCTTTTGGACTTCATTTTCAATGCAATTGTATTCCTTTGCTCAACTTGTATGCCTCCAATCATTTTAAAACAAAAAGATCACATGAGAACATGTATCAAAACAACATGCAAGCATGCAAATGATGTGAAATGAGGTAAACACTATGGTGTATGAAGTTATGAAGTCTATGCAATTGTATTCATTTTCTCAACTTGTATGCCTTCAATCATTTTAAAGCAAAAAGACAACATGAACACATGTATAAACACAAAATGCAAGCATGCAAATGATGTGAAACTAACATGACACAAGTTGCCCGCTTGGCGAGGCTATCAGCATACAGATAAGCAGTAAGATTTATGAAATTATGAAGTAGTTAATTTCATGACACAAGCATGCAAATTATGACACAGTTACTATACTTTTATTTTATCTATTGACATACCATTAATATGCTCCATTGAGGTTAGGTAGAAACCACTTAGATAAGGCTATGTCGCGACATAGGATAGCAGATCTGCGCCCCATACAGTTTGGTACTCCGGCTACAGGCCGTTGAGTTGATATGATTATATAATGGCCATAGCAGCCCAGTCATACAGTATTCATACAGTTTCATACAGTTTTTCTTATCACTTTGGTTTCACTATAACCTTATGGAGCTATACAGTTATATTGACTACAAATTGCATAATCATACAGTATCATGAGCAGCAAGTATGATAATGAAAGTATCATGATATGTGTGCTTACATTCCATATGTGAGTACATGTTTATTTCTACATATGTATGAGCTTATATGTTTCTTTATTCGTTGCGATATTCACTGAGTTTTAATAAAAGTTGCAGAATTCATACAGCATAAAGAACACTAGGTAAGATCATGAAAGTATAATGCTATAGAAAGTTACAAGTTTATTTATTTAATTTTTAAGGAGCCATACAGTTATGGGATGTTATTAATCATAACTTATATGATGTGACTAAAAGTGCATAAGTCGTACAGCATAATGAACAACAAGTAAGACAATAAAAATATACTGTTATGTATTCTTACATGTTTATTGATTTCATTCATACAACATAACGAGCAGTAGGTAAGATCATGATCGTATCATGATATGTGTGATTAAAAGTTCATGTAAAGGAGTTATGAGATAATTTGAACTAAATTATTTATGTTATGCATTAGAAGTTTATTCTTTGCTATAAAGATACATTGATGTTGAAATTTACTGAATCTATGATTTTCAATGCTTTCATGAAATTTGTATTTTAAGTTAGTTGTCATCACACTTTGTTAAGTATGTGAATTATGAGCACCACTGAGTTTTATACTCAGCGCGTCGATTTTTATCACGCGTAGGTTGAAGATCGTGATTGCTACTTGAAGACTTGAAGAGTACTATCAAAGCATAAGTGATTAATTTGGTCATAATAGATTGAGAGTTGTATAATTAAGAATTATGGCATGTATTAAGAATGATGGCATGTATTACGATTTATGGCATGTATAATTATTACATTTGTTAGAGCTTATGTGATTGGAAATATCATTGAAGCATGTAATTATTTTGGTGTAAGTATTTGGAGGAAATGATTGAATATGAAATATTGTACTATAGTTGGTATGATTAGGTCATGAAGACTTGATATATAGAATGAATGCAATTAATTGCTGGATATTAAATGCTATTGAGGATTTATACAATTATGAAAAGATATATAAAGTGTTATTGTGTTATGATGATTCTTTGGAGATGTTGGAAGTTTAGAGTTTAATTGGGAGTGTTTTGTATTCGGGCTTTGTTGGGCTTACTCCTTTTGACGCACCTTTGAGGTACTAGGCTTGCGGTTGGTAGTAATGTTAATTCTCGGATGGATGCACCTAAAATGCAAGGTTTAGGCTAGATCCACCGTCAAACTTAACACCAGTACTGAAGGGTAGTATGGGTAGTATGGCTGTCCAAATGGCTAATTCAGATGTCTAGTGTGGATGCAAAATTTGTCACGAAGAAGACGGTCAAAGGTCAAGTTGTGGCAGAATTCCTGGCAGAGAATCCGATTGCAGATGATGAGTCATGGGAATTGGAGTTTCTGTGAACCCCCACCCCAAATGTTAGGCATATGATGCATATGACTAAGGGCAGAAATGCATGTGAATGTGTGAGTCGCCACCTCGTTTAATTATTTTAGGGTAAACTAGGAAAAAACCCTAAGTGACTCCAATTTTAATTAACCTAGTTACTAGATTAATTATCCCAATGTCTAAGGCCTAGTTTGCGAACCCGAGGTGGATCCCGAGACCATGTCATGTTGATGAACTAACCAAAGAATGAATGCTTTGCAGGGTGATTAATGTAATTGGACCAATGAAATGTTTAAGTGATTTTGACTTGCCGCTCGGGGTTAAATCCCAAACGTGCCTACGTACTTCCGTTTGAATGGAAGATCAAAGTCCACGTAGTTCGATAGGCCTTTTTAAAAGGGCTTTGAATGGGTATGCTTAATGCATGAGTGTGTGTATGCTTTGTGCATTTTGCTTAGGCATTTTGCCAAAGAATTGATTGTTTTAGGCATTTGTTACCAAAAGTGTTGATTGGGCTTATTGTTGCAAAAAGAAGTGTTTGATTGGGCTTATTGTTGCCAAAAAAGAAGTGTTTGATTGGGCTTATTTATTTGCCAAAAATGGATTAAGGCTTTTAGCTAAAGAGTTTTGTGATTTAGGCAATTTGTTTGCCAAGAGATTGGTTATTTAAAGGCTTTTAGCCAAAATGTGTTGATTTGAAGGCTTTTAGCCAAATGTGTTGATTTAGGCAATTTATTGTCAAAAGTTAATGTGATTTAGGCGATTGTCGCCCAAAAATTGATTATTGGAAGGCTTTTAGCCAAAATGAGTTGATTTAAGCAATTTATTGCCAAAAATTGATGATTGGGCGATTGTCGCCAAAACTGATTGATTTAAGGCAATTTATTTGCCAAAAGTGATTATTTGAAGGTTTTTAGCCAAAATCTCGATTTAAGCGATTTGTCGCTAAAAAAGATTAATCTACTTATAAGCAATTTGTTTGCCAAAAGAGATTAATTGATTTGCATGTAGGCAATTTATTGCCAATAAAACGTGTTTAATTAAGGCTATTTAGCCACAATTACTGATTAATTGGACTTTAGCCGAATTGTTCGAAATAAAGGCGATCACCATAGCTATTGATTAACTAGGCTTTAGCCAATATTGTCGGATTTAGGCTTTAATACTACGATTATTAATTAACCGAGCATGTTAGCCTAAATTTATTTAATTGAGGCAATTTATTTGCCAAATTGATGATGTGAATGCATTTATGCAGTTGTAGAGTTTACGAGTAGAAGAGAAGCATGCATGAAGTGCTAAAATTAAATAGGCAGAGTTTAGTTTATGTACTTGATTTAATCGACGACCACTTCTTAACTCCAGGTTAAGCTCCTCGTTAGGGGAATATTAATTAATTTAAATTTAGTGACCACTTAACAAAGCAAGAAAGCAATGCAGAAAAGCAGTAAAGAATCACAAGGAGCGTAGGGGAGAAGGAGCGTCCGTCAACACAGACTGAATGAGTTGAAAGGTCACACCGGGGCTGTATTTATAGGCCAAAATGGACTGTTTCGGCGGCCTGAACCGCAGGGTTCGGCGGCCTGGGCCGCCGGGTCCAGCGGCCCGAGCCACCGAGGCCGGTGGTTCTGCTACTGTTCGTTCCGGAGGTTTTTTCGGGAGTTTCGGACCTCCAAAAAATATTCTGGGACCAGTTCCGCGATCCTCGTGACGTCCCAGACGTTTTAAGTACCATATTGGCATACCTCCGATAAATTTCCAAAATGGCCTCTGGTCCGGCCGAACTGTTTGCAGTCCGAGAAAACTGGCTTTTTGAGCCTCAAAATTTGAGTATTCACAGTTTCCAGATGAACACTTGCTGTGTATTGAAACAGGGGCTTGGAAATTGTACTTTGATGGATCAGACAATAGAAACGGAGTTGGAGTTGGTATTGTAATAGAAGCACCTAATGGCGAGGTCACAACGATGTGCAAAAGATTGTTGTTTCCGGTCACTAACAATATGGTCGAGTATGAAGCGTGCATCATGGGAATGGAGGCTCTTCTTGCATCCGGTGCCAAGGAAGTCGAGGTAATAGAAGATTCACTATTGGTTATCGAACATGCTAACGAGAGATGGAAAGTGGAAGAAGAAAGGTTGAAGCCCTATGTTGAGTACTTGTTGAAGAAGGCAGCACTCTTTGATAAGATCACCTTCACTCACATAGGAAGAATCTATAACAGAATTCCGGATGCCTTGGCAAACTTAGCATCAGCTTGGCAGGATTTGAGTAAGGTCTCGAAGAAGCCATTTATCATTACCGCGGCCAATATCCCGTGCTATGAAGAACATTTTGTGAATCAGGTGGAGTCGGAGGAAGAACCATAGTTTATGGATATTCTGAGGTATATGAAAGATGAAACTTTTTCTGATGATGCAACAAAAGAAGACCATTTAGTCTTACGAAAAATGGCTTTGAGTTATGTCCTAGCTGATGGTGAACTCTATAGGAGAGAGCTTGGGACGGGATGCTACTAAGATGCATAGGTAAAAAGGAAGGGAAAGAAATAATGAAGAAAATCCATGAGGGAGTTTGCGGTACTCATTTGAGTGGCATGAGCTTAGCCAAAAAAATCATGAGGCAAGGTTATTTTTGGATGCAGATGGAAGGTGACTGTGTCAATTATGTACGCCATTGTAAAGCCTGCCATTACCATGATAATAAAAGCCACTTGCCTGCTGTTGAACTCCATCCAACAGCTCCCTCTTAGCCTTTTTCCGCATGGGGTGTAGACATTATCGGCAAGATCACGCCAGCAGCATCGAACGGTCATCAGTATATCTTGGTTGCAGTGGACTACTTTTCTAGGTGGATCGAGGCTCAATCCTATAAAACTTTGACCGCCAAACATGTGGCTAGATTCATTGAACAGAACATTTTCTGTCACTATGGTGTTCCCCATCACATAGTTACAGACAATGGTTCTCATTTTCAAGCAAATGTTGGTCAGTTGCTATATAGGTATAAGGTTGAGCATCACCATTCTTCTCCTTATCGCCCTCAGGCTAATGGTGCAGTAGAAGCCGCGAATAAGGAGATTAAAAGAATCCTGTCTAAGATGTGCGAAAGGTATAGAAACTGGGCCGAGAAACTTCCTTTTGCGCTCTGGGGGCATCGCACTACCTTCAAATTAGTGAATGGAGCTTCTCCCTTTGAACTTGTATATGGGATGGAGGTAGTGTTACCGATAGAGCTCGAAAAGAAGTCTCTCAGGGTTCTTGTAGAAGCTGGTCTAACCGAAGAAGAATGGGTTAAGAAAAGGTATGAAGATCTGGCGCTTTTGGATGGAAGAAGACTGAACGCTCGATTCCAGGATCAGATGAGAAAGAGAAGGATTGCTCATTTTTACAACAAACGGGTACATCCAAGGGCTTTAAAAAATGGAGATTTGGTACTGATCAGATTGTTGGATCATGAAGCCCAGAATCATCCTAGTGGGAAATTCAGACCCAACTGGCATGGACCATTTAGAATTCAGAAGCTACTAGATAAAGGTGCCGCTGAATTAATCACCATGGAAGGGAAGCCTATCAATCGGATTGTCAATCAGGACCAAATGAAAAGATTCTATGTCTGAAATGATGATTTCGATTAAAAAGAAAAAAAGCTAAGTTGAAAACCCGAAAGGGCGGCTTAGGCAAGAAATGAACTCGCTAGGTTGAAAACTCGAAAGGGCGGCCTAGGCAAAAGTTAGAGCATAATAAAAATAAAAATAAATAATAATAAAAATAAAACTGTTGGAATTAACGCGTGGTGCTTAGTTTAAATGCGAAATCTATGCCATGAGTTCGTGACAGATTTGTGATTGGTTGCTCAATGCCATCAACTTGATTAGAAGGAGAATAGGTAAATGAGTAGTTAGAATAAATGACCATTGTATTAAAATAAGTTTTTTTTACTTCTGTATAATGTTGAAAAGAAGTAAGATTAATAAAGGGTTTGAATTTCAAAATTTTTATTCCTTTTGTTTCGGGGATATGATTAAGGAATGCAAGACCTTCCTCTCTGCTTATCTGATCAAGATTGACTCATCTATTTCGAAAATGTTCTGGCTGTTGGTCCTGCCTAAGTGATGAATTCTTTTAAAACACGGATCAGGAGAACGAATACCATTTTCTCAGTGATTTCCTTGGAAAGATCAATAAAAAACCATGGATGAAACCTTAGTACTCAGTAGGTTCATGCATACATAAAGAAGTTACATATGTTGTTTTTTGTTTGATCTTTGTAGGTAATAAAATAGTCACCCCATCTTTCTATTACCAAATGTAAGGTTCTGTCTTTAAATCAAATAATTCATTTTTTTATGAGCTTTTTTATTTATTAACCCAGGGGCAGGAGGCCCAAATAACTAACATAATAAATAATTTCGAAGGAAAAGATTTGTTGTCTTTTGTTGTCCATGTGTGCAGAAAGCAGGAATTAATAAAGACAGAACCACCGGAGTCATTAATTGAAAGAAAGGAGACACATTAACTAGGAGCTCATGGCTCGGGAACAAAAAAAAAGGGCAACAACAACATTTATTCCAGTAGGGGCTATCATCAGATGCCAATCTTTGCAGAACCTGTCGACGAATGTTTTTATGCCCCAGCCTAACCCGATGAGGATATAAGGATGCGGAATAAGGAATCAGGGTCAACCAGAAGCCTTTAAACCAAAAATTGATTCAAACCGGTTCAAGGAGTCTGACCTGCGTTAGGGTTGCGTCACGTAGCTATAAGTTGCGTGACGACACTAGTAGTTGCGTCACGCAACTCTAACCAGGATGACATCACTTGGACAAGCCCGTGTAACTGTTTTTGCTTTTTGTGTGGATACGCAGCAACTGTACGAAAAGTGAGCTGCGTCACGCAGCTCTCGGGTCCATCACGCAGCTGTTAGTTGCGTGACGTAGCTTTGTTCTGTTGCCCTACCCATATAAATACAACATTTTTATGCTTTAAACGGGACTTCTTGAAAAAATTGAGAGCAATTCTTTGAGAAACAAAAAGAGCATTTGCGGCTAGGGTTTCTACAAGAACTCTTTTGAGTCATCTTGAAGAAAAACGAAGCATTAGAGATTAAATAGGTTGAAAACAAATCACAAAAAAAAGAAAAGAAAAGAGAGAAAAAGAAAAGAAAAAGGAGTTTTTGGTTAAAACTTTGCAAAAGGGCTTTCTGTGATCCTGAAACAACGTTCTTAAGACATCCAAAACTCGTGCAATCCTCAAATCTGAGGGTTAGGTAATCATCTAAACCCTCCTCCTTATTCTTAGTTGTTTAATCTATTAAATATCTTGTTTTATTAGTGTTTGGTTAGTTTGGTATTGATTAAGTAATATTCTGCCCATTATTGAGTGTTTCTGAGTAATATTAAACAACTGTTGATAAAAAAAACATGTAAAAAGGGTAGTTTGAAAGGTATTTACGGACCAGAGCAGCTGCATCACGCAGCTACTACCTACGTGATGCAACTGTTCATGTCCAAAAGAAGTTGACTTTGTCTGGATCACCTGCGTGATGGAACTGTTCGTGATCAATAAGTTTATTTCATTTATGTTTTGTTCTTTAATATATGTTTTAAATAAGTGATTGATGAATCTGGGAATTTTGATAAAGTCACGAACAGATACGTCACGCAAATAGGAGTTCCGTCACGCAACTGTTCTTCATAGAACAGCTGCGTGACGCAACTGTTCTAGGGTTCTAGAATTGTTTCATTTTTTCGTGTAATTAAATAAAAGTTTTTATTTTTAAATTCAAGAAATAACCAATAATGGGCAGATTATGATTAATCATATCAAATAGGTTAGTATTTTATTATGCATGTTTATGGGATTTTAGGGTTTATTATGTTTTAATTAAGTAGAATATATGGCAAATTCGGTTTGTGGCCCGCCTTTAACCATAAGGCAAGAGCTGGTCTTTTAATTATTTTGGCTATGGATGGATGATTAATGTGGTTTGAATGGTTATGAATGCAATGAATGGATCTATTTGGGACGATTAATTAATTTTCCACATACGAGCTCGGTTCGATTTGTTCAGATTGGGTTTAATTAAATAAATTGGCTTTTCTAAAATAAAATAAATTAGAAATTATAGGTTAAAAAGAGGTCGGTTTTTCGGGCGTCGGCTTCTAATGGGTCGACGTACCCAATTCCCTTCCCTAGAATCGCACGTGGTGCGCCTGACCAGTTTTTCAAACAAATTGACCTTAAATAAAATTGGGTTAAATGAAGTCACTTTTATAAAATAAAATTGGAAACGGTCCCATTGCCGAAATAATGGGTGGTGACTCAAATGTTTTATAAGACCGATTTATCGGCATCGTATCCAAAAATGTTTTGTCACCATTTATTTAGATAAAAAAATCATATTTCCACATTCAAATAAAAATTCAAAAGTTTTCCGAGGTCCTTCCGGGGTTCGGATCTCATGGGCGAAAACAGATTGTCGACTCCGCTGGGGATTCGCATCCACTAATCCCCGGTTATTTTTAATAACTAAGTGGTTGCAATTAGGAATTGACTCTAAAAGCCTACATTTTCTAAATAAAATTGGTTAGAAAGCCGTTGGAAAATTTTTAATCGTCCGTATGTGCTTAATTGCTTTATTTTTGCTTTTTAGGATTTTTGCATCCATACCGCATTTCTCTCTTCTCACCACTTTCTACCCATAATACCCTTCGGTACTGTTGTTAACTTTGACGCTGGATCTAGCCTAAACCTCGCGTTTTAGGTACATCGATCCGAGAATTAGCAATACTACCAACCGCAAGCTTAGTACCTTCAAGGTGCATCAAAAGGAGTAGGCCCAACAAAGCCCGAATCCTGTTTGCGGAACCCAGACTTTGTAAGCCTAATAAGACTAAAGCTAATGCATATAGTCAACAGCCTAGTCACTTCCCCTAAGGAACACCTGATTCTATTTGCTGTTATTATTGTCGCATTCATTTCCGAGAGTTTGTATCGTCAATCTCAAAACCCCCTGTTGGTTGTCGAGATTAGACCAATTCCTAGGAAACAGATGTCGGAATTTATACCAATGGAATCCGTGTGTGGGAGAAATAAGGTTGGAAGGCATGCATTTCCCAACTCCCGTTCCCCTGTATGTTATAAACTGTACATATGTTGTGACATTCATGCACCATGTAACATTTTGCTTTTCAGCCATGCATTAATAAGAGCTAATGATTGGTATGGACGTTTGACCTTGATTTTGAGACTGGACATCAAATTCGTTTTGAATAATATAATGCAATCACTTATAGCGAATTTATATCCGAAAGAAAAGGGAGATATAAGGGGGTTGCGATTCCTTTGTATCTTCACATTTCTCGCATTATCTGAAAGCAAGTGAGAGATTACAAAATTTGTAACTAATCAAAATAAGATCCTGCTTGGGACCATATGTTCCGAGGCAAAAAGTAAGGGTACAAAAAAATGATAATAAAAAGTATCCCGCTCGGAAATTCTTTCATTCCGAGGCAAAAGTTACGACAGATAATGCCAGAAATGTTTAAATACAAAATAAGTTATTGCCATGTTATTCACACCGAATTTCGGGTCCAGTCGTTGAAATCGAGATCTTATTTCCATACCGGTCGTTAGCACATTAGAACTGCATTTCTCATTCTATGTGTTGTTATTTCTCATGCATACACGCAGGACCCATTTTAACTCAGATGCTTATATCTATCAGTCAGAATTGATCCTTCCTGGGAAATCACCTCGAGAGCTTGGCAACGATGCCCTAGTCAACGTTTGGTCAGAGTGTCCCCAATCCCTGAGCCTACTCCAGTTAGTCCTGTGATTCACTCAAGTTTGTCAGTTTCAGATTCAGATTTGGTAGAGATGGTTGATAATACTCCGAATGAGACCGGGTTCTCCCCAGCCCAGATGAAGACTATCACTAAATTATTGCTGCTGCCCTTGCTCATGATAGAGCCCAGAATCAGGTTCCACCTGGTGACGCATAATTTTATGCCCCCACCAAACCCGATGATGATATAAGGATGCGGAATAGGGAATCACGGTCAACCAGAAGTGTTTTTAAACCAAAATTTGATTTAAGCCGGTTTAAGGAGTCTGACCCGCGTTAGTGTTGCGTCACGCAGCTATCACCTGCGTGACGATACTCATAGTTGCGTCACGCTACTCTAACCAGGATGACATCACTTGGACAGGCCCGTGTAACGATTTGCACTGTTTGTATGGATACGTGGCAACTATACGAAAAGTAAGCTGCGTCACGCAGCTCGCGGGTCCGTCACGCAGCTGCTACCTGCGTGACGCAACTTTGTAATACAACTTTTTATGTTTTAAACGAGACTTTTTTTTTCACTTTTCTCTGGACTTTGGCATTTTTTAAACTTAGAGAAATCTTATTGTGGCTAGGGTTTTCCCCAAGAACTCTAGTGAGTAACCTTGAGGAAGATCAAGCTATTAGAGATATAGATTGAAACTTAAAAACCAAAAGTCATAAAAAGAGAAAAAAGAGAAAAAAGAAGAAAAGAAAAGTTTTATTGTTGAAACTTGGTACTAAACGCTTCTGGGATCGTGGAGTTCCATTCCTAAATCATCTAAACCATATGCAATCCTCGAATTTGAGGTTAGGTAACTATCTAAACTTTCCTTTTCATTTTTAGTTGTTTATTTGTGAAATATCTTATTTTCTTAGTATTTGATTAGTTTGGTTTTGATTAAGCCACATTTTGCCCATTTTTGAGTGTTTCTGAGTTATATTAAACATCTGTTAATAAAAAGAACACGTAAAAAGAGTAGTTTGAATGGTAGTTACGGACTAGAGCAGCTACGTCACACGGCTACTACCTGCGTGACGCAACTGTTCATGTCCAAAAGACCTTGACTTTGCTTGGACCACCTGCGTGACAGAACTGTTCGTGCGCATAGTTTTTATTTTGTTTTTATATTTTTATTTAATATTATGTCTTAACTGAATAATCAATGAATCTAGAGATTTTGATAAGGTCACGAACAGTCGCGTCACGCAACTGTTCTCCATCGAACAGCTGCGTGACGCAGCTGTTCTAGGGTTCAGAATACTTTTTTATTTTATTTTAATTTCATGACATTAAATAAATGTTTAACTTTAATTTAAGAAATGACCAATAATGGGCAGATTGTGTTCTAATCAAATCAAACAAATTAATTTACTATGATTTTGAGATTTTAGGATTTATTATTTATATTGTTTAAATTGTATTATTAAATCCGGTTTGTGGCCAGCCTTTAACCATAAGGCAAGAGCGGGTCTTTTAATTATTTTTACTATGAGTGGATGATTGATGTGATTATGATTGATTATGAATGCAATGAATGAATCTATTTGGGACGATTAATTAATTTTTCACATAGGAACTCGGTTCGATTTAATCGGGTTGGGTTTAATTAAATAATTTGGCTTTTCTAAAATAAAATCAATTAGAAATTGTAGGTTAAAAGAGGTCGATTTTTCGGGCGTCGGCTTCCAACGGGCCGACGTACCCAATTCCCTTACCTAGAACTGCACACGGTTCGCCTGACCAGTTTTTCAAATAATTGGTCTTAAATAAAAATTGGGTTAAATGGAGTCATTTTTATAAATTAAAATCGGAAATGGTCCCATTGCCGAAATAATGGGTGGCGACTCAAATATTTTATAAGACCGATTTATCGGCACCGCGTTTCCCAAAAGGTCTTAACACCATTTTCCAATAATAATTCTAAACAAATAAAAAGAAGTTTTCCGAGGTCCTTTTCCGGGGTTTTAAGGGATCTCAACTCTCCATAAAAAAATAATAAAAATATGGGAGGGGGGCGAAAACAGATTGGCGACTCTGCAGGGGATTTTTGCACCCACTAATCCCCGGTTATTTTTAATAATTAAGTGGTTGCAATTAGGAATTGACTCTAAAAGTCTACTTTTTCTAAATAAAATTGATTAGAAAAGCTGATGGAAAATTGTTAATCGTCCGTATGTGCTTAATTGCTTTATTTTCTTTTTTAGGATTTTTTGCATTCATACCGCATTTCTCTCTTCTCATCACATTCTACCCGTATCACCCTTCGGTACTGGTGTTAACTTTGACGGTGGATCTAGCCTAAACCTCGCATTTTAGGTGCATCCATCTGAGAATTAACATTACTATCAACCGCAAGCTTAGTACCTTAAAGGTGCATCAAAAGGAGTAGGCCCAACAAAGCCCGAATCCTGTTTGCGGAACCCAGACTTTGTAAGCCTAATAAGACTAAAGCTAATGCATATAGTCAACAGCCTAGTCACTTCCCCTAAGGAACACCTGATTCTATTTGCTGTTATTATTGTCGCATTCATTTCCGAGAGTTTGTATCGTCAATCTTAAAACCCCCTGTTGGTTGTCGAGATTAGACCAATTCCTAGGAAACAGATGTCGAAATTTATACCAACGGAATCCGTGTGTGGGAGAAATAAGGTTGGAAGGCATGCATTTCCCAACTCCCGTTCCCCTGTATGTTATAAACTGTACATATGTTGTGACATTCATGCACCATGTAACATTTTCTTTTTCAGCCATGCATCAATAAGAGCTAATTTTCGGTATGGACATTTGACCTTGGTATTGAGACTGGACCTCAAATTCGTTTTGAATAATAAAATACAATCACTTATAGCGAATTTATACCCAAAAGAAAAGGGAGATATAAGGGGGTTGCGATTCCTTTGTATTTTTACATTTCTCACATTATCTGAAAGTAAGTGAGAGATTACAAAATTTGTAACAAAATAAAATAAAATCCTGCTTGGGGCCATATGTTCCAAGGCAAAAAGTAAGGATACAAAAAATACACAATGAAATAAAAAAATAACAAAAATCCCGCTCGGAAATTCTTTCATTCCGAGGCAAAAGTTAGGGATTCGAGAGAAAATAGTCAATCCTAAATCCAAAAGGAACGGTCGACGACAGATAATGACCGAAATGTTCAAATACAAAATAAGTTATTGCCATATTATTCACACCGAATTTTTGGATCCAATCGTTGAAATTGAGATCTTATTTCCATACTGGTCTTTAGCACATTAGAAATGCATTTCTCATCCTATGTGCTTTCATTTTCTCATGCATACATGAAGGACCTACTTTAACTTAGATATTTTTGCCAGAATTGATCCTTCCCGGGAAACTGCTTCGAGAGCTTGGAACCGACGCCCTAGTCAGTGCTTAGTTAGAATATCCCCAATCCCCGAGTTTACTCCAGTCAGTTCCGTGGATTATTCAAGTTTGTCGGATTCAGATTCCGATTCAGACCCAGTAGAAATGGCTGATGATATGGAGAATGAGCCCGGATTTTCTCAAGCCCAGATAAGAACTATTGCTCAGATAGTGGCTACTGCTCTCGCCCAAGATAGGGCACAAAATCAAACTCCTCCCGCATCAAGCAGCCAACCTGTGGTTGAAGAGAGACAAATCCCAGAACCTGCTTCAGATAATCAGGCCTCTGTGGGAAACACTGTCCTAATCGGGAATGATCTAATCAAGTAACTTGCTGAGTTGAAAGACAAGGTTGAGAAAATGTCTGTAGTGAAGGAAAAGGACCCGATCACCAACTTTCATATAACTGAATATGTCTTGCATCCAACCAGCTCCACTTCGTTCAAAACATTCAAGCATACTGTGTTTGAGGGAGATAACGACCCCCGCTCCCATCTGTCTGAATTCCTCCGGGTTTCTCAAATGAACCGATACAATGAGGTGGATGTTTTATGGGCATTCCCACAAACACTACATAAGGATTATCGAAGGTGGTTTGATGGTCTAGATGTGGAGATACAGAAGAATTGGGTCAAGCTGCAAACCGCTTTTCTTAAGCACTTTAAGACTAATGAGAGTGACGAATTTGACTTGCGTGATTTGGAGAGTCTGAGACTGTTTTCGCCGAAATCCCGAACCCCGGAAGGATTCCGAAAAACGTCTTTTTATTTTGTTTATTATTGTTTTGGAAAAAAGGTGATAAAAAATCTTTTTGGATATGCGATGCCGATAAATCGGTCTTATAAATCATTTTAGTCGCCACCCATTTTTTTCTGCAATGGGACCGTTTTTCAATTTTATTTTATAAAAGTGACTCCATTTTAAACCCTAATTTTATTCAAGGCCTATTATTTAGAAAAACTGGTCAGACGAACCAATGAGGTTCTAGGTAAGGGAATTGGGTACGTCGGCCCGTTGGAAGCCGACGCCGGGAAAAACCGACCTCTTTTAACCTACAATTTCTAATTTATTTTAATTTAGAAAAGCCAATTTATTCTATTTATTTAAACCCAACCCGAGTAAATCGAACCGAGTTCCTATGTGGAAAATTAATTAATCGTCCCAATCAAATCTAATTATCACATAGCAATTATTCAAATTAAAGCAATTAAATCAAAGCGATCAAACCAAATAAATAAAAAGACCCGCTCTTGCCTTATGGTTAAAGGCGTGTAACATCCCTTCCCGGTCCACCCGTAAACCCGAATGAACCGAGTCGAGACACTACAATCTGGTTGACTCTATGTCCTGTCATGCTGATATCATAATGTATACTGACTATACTATCATGCTGTTGCTTTCTACATTAGTACTGTGCTTAATATTTACACGACATTATACTAGTGTCCAAAAGGAAATGGGCCCAACTATATGTCCTGTACATGCCATGATAAATATAGACAGAATGAAAATATCAAAATGAGTAGCTACCCTGAAGACTGGATCTTCAAAAGATGAACTGCAGCAGTTGTAAGATGATTCTCTACGGTCCAGACCCAAAACCTACGAGTTAAACAAGTAATTCGCTGAGCAAATAAAGCTCAGTGGATATCTCAACTTATAAATAAACATGCAAGCACACATATCATTATACTTTCATGATATCAATGTATAAATAAACATATAAGCACATATTGCATTAGCTTTTCAGTAGTTTACTTACTGTTCATTATGCCGTATGACTTATGAAATTTTTACATCATATAAGTGAGAAATAATATAATCTCCGAACTGTATGGCTCCATAAGGTTACAGTGAAACCGAAGAGATAAGAAGAACTGTATGAATACTTTATGAAACTGGATGAATACTGGATGGCTGGGCTGATATGGCCCATATATAATCATATCCACTCAACGGCCTGTAGCCGGAGTACCAAACTGTATGGGGCGCAGATCTGCTATCCTATGTCGCGACATAGTCTTATCTACATGGTTTCTGCCTAACCTCAATGGAGCATATTATCGGTATTTCAAGAATACAAAACAAAAGCATATTCAATTCTTCATCAAATTCATAACCCATGTTGTTTACCTGTATGCTGTCTCATTCTTTCATGCTTAAAGAGGATATCATAGATAAATCGAAGTAAAAGCACACAAGTGATAATTTGCATGGAAATCTAATTGATGCACCCGTGAGGCAACTTGTACCAATCATTAGATCACTTAATTTCTACCAGTCAGTTTAAGGAATTTATTGCTATTAATGTAACTCAACTCAGAAGGGTCAAATTCAGTAGTAAATCTTAGGTTGCATGAAGCTACATATGCATGCCAACAACATTTCTAATGTAGCCTTGAAATATGACAGGGCAGCCTGCACATGTTTCACAAATTCTAGCATAACTCTATAGTCAGAAGTCCAATTGCAGTAAATCTAAATTCTATTGTTAGATAACACATTAAGGTACAACTTTGTCTTCTATCCCATCTCTGAATTACGTTGGTAAGGTAGTCAAATATTGAGCTCAAGTAGCAACTGCCAGTCTGCCCAGCTGTTGGTTTCCAGCCTGCATAGTTTGTACTATTGTGGTCATATCTCTCAATTTATACCTCCAATTTAGATGATTATACATTCTATGGTTAGATAACACATTAGGCTACAAATTTGTCTTCTACCACATCTCTTAATTACGTTGGTAAGGTAGTCAAATATTGAGCTCAAGTAGCAACTGCCAGCCTGCCCAGCTATTGGTTTCCAGCCTGCACAGGTTATACTATTTTGGTCACAGCTCTCAATTTATAACTCCAATTTAGGTGATTTTACATTCTATGGTTAGATAACACATTAGGATACAAATTTGTCTTCTACCACATCTCTTAATTTCGTTGGTAAGGTAGTCAAATATTTACCGAAATGAGCAACTTCCAGTCCGTCCAGACTGTTGATTTCCAGCCTGCACAGTCTGTACTATTTTGGTCATATCTCTCAATTTATAACTCCAAATTAAGTGATTCAAAAACTCATGGACATTTAAAACATAGAGGAACAAATAACTCTTCTATACCACTTCCTAATTCCATCGTTAACCAGAGTCAAAATTAGGGTGAAATTACTGGTCAGTGGTCCAACAAACTTGGTTCAGCATGAATTCAATATCTATTTCATTCATTCAATTCATCCCATGCATTATCACCATTTACAGACCTCTAATTCAACATTCAGTAATATATTTTTTCATTATCAACACACTACACAAGTATTCATGCAAGAAAATGTGAAAAACTAAAAGAGATATCAAACCTTCAACCAAAAGAGCTTTAAAGCTTCTTCTTAACTTCCTTTTCCTCCTACTTTGAGCTCCCCTCTCCTATACATAATAACTCTTATAAATCATCTAAAATATCACAAAAGTATGAACTTTAAGAAAAGCTACTTACTTGGATAGAGTTCTAGGTTGAATTTAGTGTTTAAATCACATGAAAATTGATGGAGAAAGGAAGGAGATGAAGAGAAAGATGAAGGAGATAAAGAGGAAGATGAAGATGAAGAAGACGTTGAAGATGAAGATGAAGAAAATGAAGAAAGCAAACTGAAATGGAAGTCTCGTATACTTCCCAACTATCTCTTTAATTGTATGGTACAATTACCAAATAATACCTATATTTTCTACATGTTACATTTTAATACCTCAACTTAATATTTTAGTGCAAGTAAGTCCTACTCCTTATACTTTAATATTTTTGTTTTATGCAAGTAAGTCCACTTCTCTTACTTATTTAAGTTACATCCCATTCTACCCCACTCTAGAGTTAAATGGCTCGAACCGGGTTCTAGTTCGGCCCGACTCGACTCGACTCTATGCAACTACTCGATTCAGTAGGATGTCACAAGGCGGGCAACAAACCGAACTGAAAATATTAAATCAAATAAATAAATGACCCGCTCTTGCCTTATGGTTTAAGGCGGGCAACAAACCGAACCTAAAATACATTCTACCCGATTTAAATCCAACCCATAAACCCAAAATCATGCATATTTATTATTTAACACTAGAAATGCAAATTGTTAATAAACATGCAAATTAATCTTAAATATAAAAAAATCAACAAACTTAATTTTATTTTTCATTTAAACATAAATTGCAAAATTCATATAAATAAACACATAAAATTACATTTTAGTATTCTAAGTTTATTTAAACTGTGATATGTTCATAATTGGGCATTTTCAAATTTATTGAAGAAATTAGATTTTATTTTCGTATAAAATTTAATATTATTTTTTTATTTTTTTTATTTTTCTGGAAAAATCGATGAACAGTCGCGTGACACAACTGTTCTTGGATGAACAGTCGCGTGACACAACTGTTCTTCATGAGCAGTGAATAGTGCACAGTCGCATGACGCAACTGCATAGTCGCGTGACGCAACTGTACAGTCGCGTGATGCAACTGTTCTTGGATGAACACGCAACTGTTCTTGGATGAACAGTTGCGTGACGCAGCTGTTCATCGAGGAACAGTTGCGTGATGCACTGTCCTAGCCCAAAATTCATTTTTAAATGTTTTATTTACATTATTTCTTACTTAAAAACGATTTAAAGACATATAAAATGGCCAAATATGAACAGAACATAATTTAAAGAAACTTAGATTACTAAAACCACAAAAATATTACTAAAATCACAAAAATATATAAAAAAAAATACAAAGAATGTCAAGGAAATTACCTAATCCTCAGATTGATGATTGCAAATGGATCAAATCTCTTAACAAATGATAGCTAAGATTTCCAGAAGCCTTTTTTTCAAGGATTTAATTGTAGTTTCTTTACAGTGTGTTTTTTAGGGTTTCAAAATCGTGTTCCTCTTCTTTTTGTTCTTCTGTCCTTTTTTTTTTTTTGTTCTTCCTCCCTCTTTTTCGTCCCCTGAAAATTGTGAGAAAGAGATGTATTTATAGGGTAGGTCAGGACACAGCTGCGTCACGCTACTGTAGCTGCGTGATGCAACTGTAGCTGCGTGACGAATAGTGATGAACAGTTGCGTGACGCAACTGTTCTTGGATGAACAGTTGCGTGACGTAGCTGTTCTTGCGTGACGCAGCTATGACTCAGCCAAATATTCAACATCATTTTTAATTTAAATCCTTGGATTAAAAGACTTCTAGATGGCATTAAGCCATTCATTTTGCATCCTCATTTCCTCATTGGATCAGGCGGGGCATAAAAAACATGCGTCAACAGTTTGCTCCCCCACTTTATCATTAATTGTATAAACGATTAATGTTAAAGTGGTCTACTGACGCACCTTCAGTCTGGCAACCATCCTCAAAGCCCGGTTTGATCGGCTTGAAAGATGTTGGCTTGACTAGATCATCTGGCCACCTACTCAGCTCGGTTTGATCGGCTTTCGTTGGCTCCAGTCGGATTTGTGAATAACTCCAAAGCTCGGTTTGATTGGCTTCGAAGACACCTCCGAGGCTCGGCTTGATCGGCCTGAAGGATTTAAATGCCTTGGCCAACTTCGCAATACACCATCATTGACCGAGAAGAGAACCCAAACAGCTTCGTAATACACCATCACTATTCGGTTACTGAAATTGTCCTGATCAGCTTCGCAATACACCATCACTAATTAGGATTTGAGTCAACTTCGAAATACACCATCATTGACTCGATTAAGGATTCCAAAGCTCAGTTTGATCGGCTTTGTTGTCCACCTCCTCAGCTCAGTTTGATCAGCTTTAGAGGATTTGAATAGAGATTGTCTTGATCAGCTTCGCAACACACCATCACTAATCAAGAAAAGGTCCAAGCAGCTTCGCAATACACCATCACGGCTTGGTGGGATTTGAGATTGTCCTGATCAGCTTCACAATACATCATCACTAATCAGGCAAAGGATTGACTCGATCAGCTTCACAATACATCATCACTAATCGAGAAAAGAACCCAAACAGCTTCGCAATACATCATCACTGCTTGGTGGGATTTGAGATTGTCCTAATCAGCTTCGCAATACATCATCACTAATCAGGAAAAGGATTGACTCGATCAGCTTTGCAATACATCATCACTAATCGAGAAAAGAACCCAAACAGCTTCGCAATACATCATCACTGCTTGGTGGGATTTGAGATTGTCCTGATCAGCTTCGCAATACATCATCACTAATCAGGAAAAGGATTGACTCGATCCGCTTCGCAATACATCATCACAAATCGAGAAAAGGATCCAAACAGCTTTGTAATACACCATCACTGCTTGGGGATTGTCCTGATCAACTTCGCAATACATCATCATTAACCAGGAAGAGGATTGACTCGATCAGCTTCGCAATACATCATCACTAATCGAGAGAAATGATCCAAACAGCTTCGTAAACACAATCACTGCTTGGTGGGACCTATCGGCTTCGAAAAACCATCACCGGTTGACCTGAAAAATTGTTCAACAGAAAAAGAGCGATATCTATGTACAAACAGACCTTGCCTTTTTGTTAGAAGAATGTTGGAACATCATATGCCCCCATGCATTAATTATAAATTTCAAAAGTTTGCATCAGGGCAAAAGATTATACTTTTGCCCCCAGTCCGGAATTCCGACTTAGGACCAAAAGTATCATCTTCTTAGGCAGACCTTCAATGTTTATTGTCAAAATTTGGTTTGAAAGGTTTGTAAAAATTTAGTGAAAATTTTAGGCCAGAAGAATTTTAAGCCTGAATTTTCAGGTATACCCTTCCTGATGCAGTGTTTGAGAGAAAACTTACCTGAGGGTAATTTGGGCAATTTGATGCTCCTCCCCCCTGTGCGGTGAGTAGACAAAATCGCTGAAGTGTACGAACTGCATATCGACGTCAAATTGCTTGAACGAGTCACTATGGGCTTTAAACGGACCATTTGGGCCTTGTGGGCTTAACGAGTGTGATGGGCCCTTCCTTTGGGCTTGAGGGTTATTGATGGGCCCCTCCTTCTTTTGGACTTAGAGAGGTGGGCTTGGGCTAGCGCTTACTTATAAGTAAGTTTCTTCTAACCAAATGTTCTTTTCTGTGCTTGCAGGTGCCTGCTCAGAGGTATCAGGAGGTGTGCCAGCGGTTCGGCTTCGCCCGGTCTTACATCGCTCGACTCTACGCTGACCGCGATGAGAGGGTATGTATCTCTGTGAATACCCAAATTTTGAGGCTCAGAAAGCCTGTTTTCCCGGACTGCAAACAGTCCGGCCGGACCGCAAACAGTCCGGCCGGACCGGAGGCTATTTCGGAAGTTCACCGAAAATATGTCAATATGGTACTTAAAACGTCCGGAATATCGCGAGGATCGCGGAACAGGTCCCGGAATATTTTTCGGAGGTCCGAAACTTCCTGGGCAAGGCCTGCCGCCCAGCGCGGGCGGGGCCTGTCGCCCAGAGCGCTCGGGGCCTGTCGCCCCGCGCGGGCGAGGCGTGCCGCCTAACACGCGCGGGGCCTGTCGCCCCGCGCAGGCGGGGCCTGGCCCCCCCACGCCCCTGGGCGGCACCTGCCGCCCAGCTTGGGCGACACCTGCCGCCCAGACCAGGCGGGGCCTGCCGCCCCACCGACTGGGCGGCAGCTGCCGCCCTCCCAGGCGGCACCCCCCGCCCAGCATGGGCGGGGCCTGCCGCCCCACCGACAGGGCGGCAGCTGCCGCCCTCCCGGGCGGCACCTGCCGCCCAGGACCCGAAAATGGCCTATAAATAGGCCATTTTCAGTCCAATTTTGGCGCCTTGTCTGTTTTGACGGACGAATCCTTCTCCCTCTCACGCTCCTTGCGTTTTCTTTACCGCTTTTTGCATTTTAATTTAATTTTTATTGCATTTTTATTGTGATATTTGACCACTAAAATTAAATAAAATTAAAAATTAATTAATATACCTAAACGAGGAGCTTAACCTGGAGTTAAGAAGTGGTTGACGATTAAATCAGGTACGTAAACGAAACTCTGCCTATTTAATTTTAGCACTTCATGCATACTTCTTTTCTACTCTTAATAATTCTATAATTGCATAAACGCATTCACATCATCATTTAGACAAATAAATCGTCTTAAATTAATTTGATTAAGCTTAAATGCTCGGTTAATCAATAATCGTGGTATTAAAGTTTAAATCCGACAATATTGGCTAAAAGAGCCTAGTTAATTAATAACTACGGTTCAACTGCCTTATTTCGAACAAATCCGGCTTAAGTCCAATTAATCAATAATTGTGACTAAAAGCCTAAATCAACATTTTTTGGCAAAATGCCTACAAATCAACCTTTTTCGGCTAAAAGTCGTAAAACCGAACCATTTTGGCGAAACGCCTTAAAATCAATCTTTTTCGACTAAAAGTCGTAGAATTGAACCATTTTGGCCAAAGGCCTCAAAATCAACCATTTTGGCGACAATCGCCTAAATCGCACATTTTGGCAAACTAATTGCCTAAAACAACACCTTTTGGCCAAAGGCCTAAAATCAATCATTTTAGCGACAAATCGCTTAAAATCGACATTTTTGGCAAAATGCCTTTAAAATCAACCATTTTCGGCTCAAAGCCGTAAAATCGACATTTTTGGCAAAATGCCTTAAAATGAACCAATTTTCGGCCAAAGGCCTAAAATCAACCATTTTAGCGACAAATCGCTTAAATCGAACATTTTGGTAAATTAATTGCCTAAATCAACTCATTTTGGCCAAAGGCCTTAAAATCAACCATTTTGGCGAAAATCGTCTAAAATCAACATTTTTGGCAACAATTGCCTAAATCAAATCATTTTGGCTAAAAGCCATTAAAATCAACATTTTTGGCAACATGCCTAAAAATCAATCAATTTTTGGCAAAACGCCTAAACTCATGCACAAAGCATACACACTCATGCACGAAGCATACATACAATCATGCATAAAGCATACACACAAAATGCACAAAGCATACACAAAATCATGCATAAAGCATACACACAAAAATGCACAAAGCATACACAAAATCATGCACTAAGCATACACACACCCATGCATTAAGCATATCATTCAAAGCCCTCTAAAAGAGGCCTATCGAACTACGTTGACTTTGATCTTCCATTCAAACGGAAGTACGTAGGCACGTTCGGGATTTTACCCCGGGTGGCAAGTCGAAATCACTTAAACATTTCATTTGGTCCAATTACATCATTCACCTTGCAAAGCATTCATTCATCGGTTAGTTTATCAGCATGACATAGTCTCGGGATCCACCTCGGGTTCGCAGACTGTGCCTTAAACATTGGGATAATTAATCTAGCAACTAGGTTAATTAAAATTGGAGTCACATAGGGTTTTTTCCTAGTTTACCCTGAAATAATTAAATAAGGTGGCGACTCATACATTCACGTGCATTTCTGTCCTTAGTCACATGCATTCATATGCCAGTGACATTTGGGGAAAGGGGTTCACAGTTTGGCGACTCTGCTGGGGAATTATGTAATCATTTTGCATACAGTGGACTACGATTGTTGTGTAAACTAACCCGCCCTTCTTTAGGGTATTATTTTACAATGCTTTGTTTTGCAGGGTATCCTAGCACGAATCAAGTGTTCTTTCTTTAAGAATACTTGATGAGGAAATTTGAACTTAATTGAAAAATTTAATTAAGACATTAAAACTTGTTGATTTATTTGCACGATTGAGAATCTTTTTCTCCATTGCATAAAAAATGAACTTCAAATGAATTTCTTCTCTTCTGTTCAAACTTCTGAGTCTGGATAGCAAGTAGCGCTGATCGGCAGGTCTCTTTGATTATGCCGACGGACAGCCAAAGCGTCCTCCCTGTTACCGCAAACCATCTCTAATCCTTTTGGAGGTGGCACATGGGTATGCGTACCGTTGGACCCACGCGAAACTCCTTGTTTCACATGTGGTTAGGTATATCCATACTCAAGGTTCAAGGGTCCCTTAATAAGCCGATTCTCTATTTGTGTCATAGCCTATAGAACCTATCCTTTAGGACTATATGCACCCAATGGTACGAATCATCTCATTAAAATAAATTATGACGTGTTGTTGTGCGCATTCATGACATACCATAAGCATTAAAAAAAAAAAAAGGAGAGAAGAGAGTGGAGGGACACAAAAATATCCTTCTGTTTGTCAGTCATGCACAGTTGGACAAAGAGTCATTCTCTCTCATATCAGCTACCCTGATACTACTATACCCTAACGCGATTACCCTTACACTTACAGGTACCCCCTGTGCAAGCAACCACAATAATACCAGACACACCTACAGTGATATCATCAACCTCAACTACACCAATGGCATCACTAGCTGACATCCAAACCCTCATGGAACAAATGGAAGCCAGAATACAGGCTAGGATGAATGAGGCATTGGCTGCCCAAAGAACCGCCCTATTAGCTGAACTAAGTGGTGGTAATGGAAGTGGGGCTTCCGCTGGGGGGAGTGGTCCTGCTGCCTCCAACCAAGGACCTGGCTCTGCGCCTACGTCTTCAAACCCTAACTTGGATGAAATGACCTCCAAAACTGCTTCTGAGCTGGAAGCTCAAAGAATGAGAGAAAAACTGGAACTGCTAGAAAGGTCTGTTACTGCTCTAAAGACCCATAAGGAGGTGGTGGACATGGACTCTTTATCCTTGTTCCCCGAAGCAAGATTGCCTACTAAGTTCAAAATGCCAAACATGGACAAGTTTGATGGAACCACCTGTCCTAAAACACACTTGAAAATGTATGTGGGCGCCCTTAACCCATTTGGATTAAGCAGCGAGCTCCTTGCTCAGTTGTTCCAACAATCCCTGACTGGTGCTGCTTTGAGATGGTTTGTCAGTTTGGACCACTCTAAGATGAAAACCTGGGAGGATGTTTGCAATGCTTTTAATTCTCAGTATCACTATAATATAGAAGTTGATGTTACTCGAAGAGAACTAGAAACTACCAAACAAAAGAACAATGAACCCTTTTCCTCGTTCCTTACGAGGTGGAGGGCCAAGGCCGCCCAAATGATCAATCGACCTTCAGAACAAGAACAGGTGGACATAATCTTAAAAAACTTGTTGTCTGTCTATCAACAACAGTTACAGACTCAATATCTACCATCATTTCAGTCGCTCATTGCCACTGCTACGAAGGTGGAGGATTTACTTCAAATGGGGCAACTAAAAGAAGAATCGGGGGCCTCAAAATACAAAAAACCTAGTCAAGTTAGCAAAGTCCACGAAGTGGCAAGCATTACTCCCACAAATCCTCTACGTGTGGGAAATATGAGAGCTGGCAGTCAGTCAAGAAGAACCTACACTGATCTCGGAATGCCAATCCTTTTGGTATTCCGAGAGGCTGTTAAAGCAAACTATATCAAACCTTTGGAAGCAAGACCACCACCCAACCCACTACCAAGGAATTACAAAGCCGATGAATATTGTGAGTATCATCAGGGATATGGGCACAAGACTGAAGCATGTTGGACCCTCAAAAATCGCATCCAAGACCTAGTGGATAATGGTTCGATTATTCCACGAAGCAAACCAAACATTAGCACTAACCCTCTACCAAATCACGGGGTAAATGCTATTGTTTCTGACCAAGAATTGATCGATCCTTTCGAGCTATTCTTGGAAATGAATGAAATCTGTGTCCTAGATCTGAATGACCTATCTAAGGAGGTCGACGCTATAACCAGAAGCGGGAGACAGTATGAACCTTTAGTCTTGGACAAAATTCCAAATAATCCCTACCAAAGAACAGAGGAGAAGGAGGATCCGGTCCTATCACAATTAAAAAAGACATAAGCTAAGGTGTCAATCTGGGAACTTTTAGCATCATCTTTTCCTCATCGCCAAGCTCTTTGCAAGGCTTTGAGCCAACTTCAGACATCGGTAGAGGTTAGCCCTGAAGTGCTAGTGTCCACCCTCACTCAATCATCTAAAATACAAAGCATCGGGTTCTCTGATGATGACCTACCTAAGGAGGGAAGCAGTCACAACAACGCTCTTTATGTCACCATTCAGACTAGAGACAAAACTGTACCCATGGTTCTCATTGACAATGGGTTAGCATTGAACGTCTGCCCACTAAGGGTAGCCAGCTGTTTGGGGTTAGAAGAGACAGATTTCATTCCATCTGACCAGATAGTGAAAGCCTATGATAGTACCCGAAGGGAAGTATTGGGGGTTGCTATGCTAAAATTGACAGTCGGGCCAGCTGTGATGGAAGTCCCATTCCAGGTAATTGATGTACCGACCAGCTTTAATCTACTTTTGGGTCGACCATGGATCCACCATGCCAAGGCAATACCCTCGTCCTTACACTAAAAAGTCAAGTTTCCTTATGAGGACAAGGTTATTACTATCCAGGGAGATGACTACAATCAGTTGAAAAAGCCGAAAGGCGAGCCTCTCTTTGAGGTCAACCCTGAGACTACCAACTTGCCCCTTTCGGGATTTCAATTTGACACTGTGCAGTTCATAGAAGGGAAGACTACAAACTCCCGAATTCTCTTTGATTTCGGGACGGTGCAGATAAATTGCATAGTTCCTTTAATGCTGAAGATGTCCTATCTGCCAGGAATGAATATGGCAAGGTCCGGAAAGACATACCCCGCATTGTAAGCCTGGGAATGTCCGGTGAATGAAGGGACTTTCGGGCTAGGTTATCAGCCTACTGATGAAGGCCGTGCTGAGAAGACCAGAAGAGGAAAGAAGAAAAACATACAGATGCCATCACGCTTCTTGACTTTAAATAGTCACTTCTGCAAATCGGGAGAGACGATTCCTTATCGTAACTTCCAAGAACCATTTTACTGCCCGACTGCTAAAAAGATGCTGCCTGGGTTAGAAATATTCTCTGATGTATGGGGTAACAAGCCTGAAACGAAGACCGATCCGGAAGTGGAAGACTTCATGCAGCCTAGTCTCTTTGATGAGGTTGCAGTCATTACAGGAAACGGTGAAGACCAAGATCTACTGAGCCTAATCAAGCCGAATGAAGGACCTCTCACCAACTGGTACGCCGAGGAGGAGCGCGCTGCTGATAAACCCCCTCCCGAGTCAAACCTAGAGTCAAAATCTGTAATCAAGTCTTGTATTGAGTCTGAGTCTGACCCTGGGTATGAAACTGAGCCAGAGTCCAGCCCCAATTCTGAGTCGTCTGTGTCGGATTTTGAAAATCCAAATTTCAAATTTGATGTAATCTTTGAAGACGATTCCGTCATAATCAATAAAGGTTTGCAGATTCTTGATTATCCCGCGTGTCTATCTTTCCAAGCATTTCCAAGCAAAAATAAAGAAAAAGAAATAAACGAAATAAAAAATGAAAAAGAAAAAATAATAATTGGCAAAGAAGAAAATGAATATACATACATTGCATTTGATTGTGCTAACAGGAAACAAGTCAGTGAATGCTTGAAGAAGTTAGCCGATTGCTTCATGTGGAAGGCAAGCGACATCACGGGAATTGACCCAGCAATAGCGGTACACAAAATCCCAGTATACCCCGAGGCTAAGCCAGTAAAATAGAAGCTAAGAAGGCTGAAGACAGAATGGTCTTTGAAGATCAAGGAAGAAGTGGCCAAGCAACTGGAAAACAAGTTCATAGAACCTATCGCCTACCCAACATGGTTAGCAAATATTGTGCCAGTGCCGTAGAAAGACGGTAAGGTCAGAATG